>NC_090646.1:300207771-300507771 GCF_040937935.1 Hyperolius riggenbachi | reverse complement strand
CGCCGATCTGTGACGATGCCTCCGGCAGCACTGAAACAGCGTTCCGACATAACGCTGGCTGCCGGGCAAGCCAGCACCTCTATTGCGTACATTGCCAGTTCGTGCCAGGTGTCTAGCTTCGATACCCAATAGTTGAAGGGTGCAGATGGATTGTTCAACACAGCTATGCCATCTGACATGTAGTCCTTGACCATCTTCTCCAGGCGATCGGTGTTGGAGGTGGATCTGCACGCTTGCTGTTCTGTGTGCTGCTGCATGGGTGTCAGAAAATTTTCCCACTCCAAGGACACTGCTGATACCATTCCCTTTTGGGCACTAGCTGCGGCTTGTGTTGTTTGCTGCCCTCCTGGTCGTCCTGGGTTTGCGGAAGTCAGTCTGTCGGCGTACAACTGGCTAGAGGAGGGGGAGGGTGTCAATCTCCTCTCTAAAGTCTCCACAAGGGCCTGCTGGTATTCTTCCATTTTGACCTGTCTGACTCTTTCTTCAAGCAGTTTTGGAACATTGTGTTTGTACCGTGGATCCAGAAGGGTATAAACCCAGTAATTGGTGTTGTCCAGAATGCGCACAATGCGTGGGTCACGTTCAATGCAGTCCTAGGCCGAAGAGGTCATAGCCTAGGGTCACAAAAACCTGTTTATTTGGGCAATTTCAATGGTAGTGATGCTGACGTACATAAATCTCAGCCATGGCCGTTAGCAACGTCTGAATTGCAGGTAGAAGACATATTGTTAGACTTGGATTCCAAAGATGGGGTCCCTACATCTCTGCAAACCAGAGTTACAGGGGTCTAAAATTGGTAAAATCCCCCATAGGCTTTCATTGCCTCCCTATTTCACTTTCCAAAATCTCACATCTTTTCAAAGGGCAATTGCTCAGCAGTGGCAAATTTTCTAGCATTGTAGGGACCCTTAGGGGGAACATGACTGGTGAGTTTTGGGCCCCTAGGCCGAAGAGGTCATAGCCTAGGGTCACAAAAACCTGTTTATTTGGGCAATTTCAATGGTGGCGAGTCTGACGTACATAAATCGCAGCAATGGCCGTTAGCAACGTTAGAATCTCACGAAATGTCTCATGCAGGTAGAAGACATATTGTTAGACTTGGGCTCCAAAGATGGGTTCCCTACATCTCTGCAAACCAGAGTTACAGGGCTCCAAATTTGGTAAAATCCCCCATAGGCTTTCATTGGGCCTCCTATTTACAGTTCCAAAATCTCACATCTTTTCAAAGGGCAATTGCTCAGCAGTGGCAAATTTTCTAGCATTGTAGGAACTGTTAGGGGGATTATAACTGGTGAGTTTCGGACCCCTAGGCCGAAGAGGTCATAGCCTAGGGTCACAAAAACCTGTTTATTTGGGCTATTTCAATGGTAGTGATGCTGACGTACATAAATCTCAGCCATGGCCGTTAGCAACGTCTGAATTTCACAAAATGTCTCATGCAGGTAGAAGACATATTGTTAGACTTGGATTCCAAAGATGGAGTCCCTACATCTCTGCAAACCAGAGTTACAGGGGTGCAAAATTGGTAAAATCCCCCATAGGCTTTCATTGCCTCCCTATTTCACTTTCCAAAATCTCACATCTTTTCAAAGGGCAATTGCTCAGCAGTGGCAAATTTTCTAGCATTGTAGGGACCCTTAGGGGGAACATGACTGGTGAGTTTCGGGCCCCTAGGCCGAAGAGGTCATAGCCTAAGGTCACAAAAACCTGTTTATTTGGGCTATTTCAATGGTAGTGATGCTGACGTACATAAATCTCAGCCATGGCCGTTAGCAACGTCTGAATTTCACGAAATGTCTCATGCAGGTAGAAGACATATTGTTAGACTTGGATTCCAAAGATGGGGTCCCTACATCTCTGCAAACCAGAATTACAGGGGTGCAAAATTGGTAAAATCCCCCATAGGCTTTCATTGTCTCCCTATTTCACTTTCCAAAATCTCACATCTTTTCAAAGGGCAATTGCTCAGCAGTGGCAAATTTTCTAGCATTGTAGGGACCCTTAGGGGGAACGTGACTGGTGAGTTTCGGACCCCTAGGCCGAAGAGGTCATAGCCTAGGGTCACAAAAACCTGTTTATTTGGGCTATTTCAATGGTAGTGATGCTGACGTACATAAATCTCAGCCATGGCCGTTAGCAACGTCTGAATTTCACGAAATGTCTCATGCAGGTAGAAGACATATTGTTAGACTTGGATTCCAAAGATGGGGTCCCTACATCTCTGCAAACCAGAGTTACAGGGGTGCAAAATTGGTAAAATCCCCCATAGGCTTTCATTGCCTCCCTATTTCACTTTCCAAAATCTCACATCTTTTCAAAAGGCAATTGCTCAGCAGTGGCAAATTTTCTAGCATTGTAGGGACCCTTAGGGGGAACATGACTGGTGAGTTTCGGGCCCCTAGGCCAAAGAGGTCATAGCCTAGGGTCACAAAAACCTGTTTATTTGGGCTATTTCAATGGTAGTGATGCTGACGTACATAAATCTCAGCCATGGCCGTTAGCAACGTCTGAATTTCACGAAATGTCTCATGCAGGTAGAAGACATACTGTTAGACTTGGATTCCAAAGATGGGGTCCCTACATCTCTGCAAACCAGAGTTACAGGGGTCCAAAATTGGTAAAATCCCCCATAGGCTTTCATTGCCTCCCTATTTCACTTTCCAAAATCTCACATCTTTTCAAAGGGCAATGGCTCAGCAGTACCAAATTTTCTAGCATTGTTGGGACTCTTAGGGGGATCATGACTGGTGAGTTTTGCCACTGCTGAGCCATTGCCCTTTGAAATGGTGTGAGATTTTGGAACGGTAAATAGTAGGCCCAATGAAAGCCTATGGGGGATTTGACCAATTTTGGAGCCCTGTAACTCTGGTTTGCAAAGATGTAGAGATCCCATCTTTGGAATCCAAGTCTAACAATATGTCTTCTACCTGCATGAGACATTTTGTGAGATTCAGACGTTGCTAACGGCCATTGCTGCGATTTATGTACGTCAGACTCGCCACCATTGAAATTGCCCAAATAAACAGGTTTTTGTGACCCTAGGCTATGACCTCTTTGGCCTAGGGGCCCAAAACTCACCAGTCATGTTCCCCCTAAGGGTCCCTACAATGCTAGAAAATTTGCCACTGCTGAGCAATTGCCCTTTGAAAAGATGTGAGATTTTGGAAAGTGAAATAGGGAGGCAATGAAAGCCTATGGGGGATTTTACCAATTTTGGACCCCTGTAACTCTGGTTTACAGAGATGTAGGGACCCCATCTATGGAATCCAAGTCTAACAATATGTCTTCTACCTGCATGAGACATTTCGTGAAATTCAGACGTTGCTAACGGCCATGGCTGAGATTTATGTACGTCAGCATCACTACCATTGAAATTGCCCAAATAAACAGGTTTTTGTGACCCTAGGCTATGACCTCTTTGGCCTAGGGGCCCGAAACTCACCAGTCATGTTCCCCCTAAGGGTCCCTACAATGCTAGAAAATTTGCCACTGCTGAGCAATTGCCCTTTGAAAAGATGTGAGATTTTGGAAAGTGAAATAGGGAGGCAATGAAAGCCTATGGGGGATTTTACCAATTTTGGACCCCTGTAACTCTGGTTTGCAGAGATGTAGGGACCCCATCTTTGGAATCCAAGTCTAACAATATGTCTTCTACCTGCATGAGACATTTCGTGAAATTCAGACGTTGCTAACGGCCATGGCTGAGATTTATGTACGTCAGCATCACTACCATTGAAATTGCCCAAATAAACAGGTTTTTGTGACCCTAGGCTATGACCTCTTTGGCCTAGGAGCCCGAAACTCAAAGCAAAAAGAGCTTATAGTTTTTGAGAAAATCGATTTTACAGTTTCAAAGGGAAAACTGTCTTTTAAATGCGGGAAATGTCTGTTTTCTTTGCACAGGTAAATGCTTTTTGTCGGCATGCAGTCATAAATGTAATACAGATAAGAGGTTCCAGGAAAAGGGACCGGTAACGCTAACCCAGCAGCAGCACACATGATGGAACAGGAGGAGGGCGGCGCAGGAGGAGAAGGCCACGCTTTGAGACACAACAACCCAGGCCTTGCATGAGGACAAGAAGCGTGCGGATAGCAATTTGCATTTTGTCGGCATGCAGTCATAAATGTAATACAGATGAGAGGTTCCAGGAAAAGGGACCGGTAACGCTAACCCAGCAGCAGCACACGTGATGGAACAGGAGGAGGGCGGCGCAGGAGGAGAAGGCCACGCTTTGAGACACTACAACCCAGCCCTTGCATGAGGACAAGAAGCGTGCGGATAGCAATTTGCATTTTGTCGCCATGCAGTCATAAATGTAATACAGATGAGAGGTTCAATAAACAGGGACCGGAAACGCTAACCCATCACAGATGTTCATTGTTCATGTTACTTGGTTGGGGTCCGGGAGTGTTGCGTAGTCGTTTCCAATCCAGGATTGATTCATTTTAATTTGAGTCAGACGGTCTGCATTTTCTGTGGAGAGGCGGATACGCCGATCTGTGACGATGCCTCCGGCAGCACTGAAACAGCGTTCCGACATAACGCTGGCTGCCGGGCAAGCCAGCACCTCTATTGCGTACATTGCCAGTTCGTGCCAGGTGTCTAGCTTCGATACCCAATAGTTGAAGGGTGCAGATGGATTGTTCAACACAGCTATGCCATCTGACATGTAGTCCTTGACCATCTTCTCCAGGCGATCGGTGTTGGAGGTGGATCTGCACGCTTGCTGTTCTGTGTGCTGCTGCATGGGTGTCAGAAAATTTTCCCACTCCAAGGACAATGCTGATACCATTCCCTTTTGGGCACTAGCTGCGGCTTGTGTTGTTTGCTGCCCTCCTGGTCGTCCTGGGTTTGCGGAAGTCAGTCTGTCGGCGTACAACTGGCTAGAGGAGGGGGAGGGTGTCAATCTCCTCTCTAAAGTCTCCACAAGGGCCTGCTGGTATTCTTCCATTTTGACCTGTCTGACTCTTTCTTCAAGCAGTTTTGGAACATTGTGTTTGTACCGTGGATCCAGAAGGGTATAAACCCAGTAATTGGTGTTGTCCAGAATGCGCACAATGCGTGGGTCGCGTTCAATGCAGTCCTAGGCCGAAGAGGTCATAGCCTAGGGTCACAAAAACCTGTTTATTTGGGCAATTTCAATGGTAGTGATGCTGACGTACATAAATCTCAGCCATGGCCGTTAGCAACGTCTGAATTGCAGGTAGAAGACATATTGTTAGACTTGGATTCCAAAGATGGGGTCCCTACATCTCTGCAAACCAGAGTTACAGGGGTCTAAAATTGGTAAAATCCCCCATAGGCTTTCATTGCCTCCCTATTTCACTTTCCAAAATCTCACATCTTTTCAAAGGGCAATTGCTCAGCAGTGGCAAATTTTCTAGCATTGTAGGGACCCTTAGGGGGAACATGACTGGTGAGTTTTGGGCCCCTAGGCCGAAGAGGTCATAGCCTAGGGTCACAAAAACCTGTTTATTTGGGCAATTTCAATGGTGGCGAGTCTGACGTACATAAATCGCAGCAATGGCCGTTAGCAACGTTAGAATCTCACGAAATGTCTCATGCAGGTAGAAGACATATTGTTAGACTTGGGCTCCAAAGATGGGTTCCCTACATCTCTGCAAACCAGAGTTACAGGGCTCCAAATTTGGTAAAATCCCCCATAGGCTTTCATTGGGCCTCCTATTTACAGTTCCAAAATCTCACATCTTTTCAAAGGGCAATTGCTCAGCAGTGGCAAATTTTCTAGCATTGTAGGAACTGTTAGGGGGATTATAACTGGTGAGTTTCGGACCCCTAGGCCGAAGAGGTCATAGCCTAGGGTCACAAAAACCTGTTTATTTGGGCTATTTCAATGGTAGTGATGCTGACGTACATAAATCTCAGCCATGGCCGTTAGCAACGTCTGAATTTCACAAAATGTCTCATGCAGGTAGAAGACATATTGTTAGACTTGGATTCCAAAGATGGAGTCCCTACATCTCTGCAAACCAGAGTTACAGGGGTGCAAAATTGGTAAAATCCCCCATAGGCTTTCATTGCCTCCCTATTTCACTTTCCAAAATCTCACATCTTTTCAAAGGGCAATTGCTCAGCAGTGGCAAATTTTCTAGCATTGTAGGGACCCTTAGGGGGAACATGACTGGTGAGTTTCGGGCCCCTAGGCCGAAGAGGTCATAGCCTAAGGTCACAAAAACCTGTTTATTTGGGCTATTTCAATGGTAGTGATGCTGACGTACATAAATCTCAGCCATGGCCGTTAGCAACGTCTGAATTTCACGAAATGTCTCATGCAGGTAGAAGACATATTGTTAGACTTGGATTCCAAAGATGGGGTCCCTACATCTCTGCAAACCAGAATTACAGGGGTGCAAAATTGGTAAAATCCCCCATAGGCTTTCATTGTCTCCCTATTTCACTTTCCAAAATCTCACATCTTTTCAAAGGGCAATTGCTCAGCAGTGGCAAATTTTCTAGCATTGTAGGGACCCTTAGGGGGAACGTGACTGGTGAGTTTCGGACCCCTAGGCCGAAGAGGTCATAGCCTAGGGTCACAAAAACCTGTTTATTTGGGCTATTTCAATGGTAGTGATGCTGACATACATAAATCTCAGCCATGGCCGTTAGCAACGTCTGAATTTCACGAAATGTCTCATGCAGGTAGAAGACATATTGTTAGACTTGGATTCCAAAGATGGGGTCCCTACATCTCTGCAAACCAGAGTTACAGGGGTGCAAAATTGGTAAAATCCCCCATAGGCTTTCATTGCCTCCCTATTTCACTTTCCAAAATCTCACATCTTTTCAAAAGGCAATTGCTCAGCAGTGGCAAATTTTCTAGCATTGTAGGGACCCTTAGGGGGAACATGACTGGTGAGTTTCGGGCCCCTAGGCCAAAGAGGTCATAGCCTAGGGTCACAAAAACCTGTTTATTTGGGCAATTTCAATGGTAGTGATGCTGACGTACATAAATCTCAGCCATGGCCGTTAGCAACGTCTGAATTTCACGAAATGTCTCATGCAGGTAGAAGACATACTGTTAGACTTGGATTCCAAAGATGGGGTCCCTACATCTCTGCAAACCAGAGTTACAGGGGTCCAAAATTGGTAAAATCCCCCATAGGCTTTCATTGCCTCCCTATTTCACTTTCCAAAATCTCACATCTTTTCAAAGGGCAATGGCTCAGCAGTACCAAATTTTCTAGCATTGTAGGGACTCTTAGGGGGATCATGACTGGTGAGTTTTGCCACTGCTGAGCCATTGCCCTTTGAAATGGTGTGAGATTTTGGAACGGTAAATAGTAGGCCCAATGAAAGCCTATGGGGGATTTGACCAATTTTGGAGCCCTGTAACTCTGGTTTGCAAAGATGTAGAGATCCCATCTTTGGAATCCAAGTCTAACAATATGTCTTCTACCTGCATGAGACATTTTGTGAGATTCAGACGTTGCTAACGGCCATTGCTGCGATTTATGTACGTCAGACTCGCCACCATTGAAATTGCCCAAATAAACAGGTTTTTGTGACCCTAGGCTATGACCTCTTCGGCCTAGGGGCCCAAAACTCACCAGTCATGTTCCCCCTAAGGGTCCCTACAATGCTAGAAAATTTGCCACTGCTGAGCAATTGCCCTTTGAAAAGATGTGAGATTTTGGAAAGTGAAATAGGGAGGCAATGAAAGCCTATGGGGGATTTTACCAATTTTGGACCCCTGTAACTCTGGTTTACAGAGATGTAGGGACCCCATCTATGGAATCCAAGTCTAACAATATGTCTTCTACCTGCATGAGACATTTCGTGAAATTCAGACGTTGCTAACGGCCATGGCTGAGATTTATGTACGTCAGCATCACTACCATTGAAATTGCCCAAATAAACAGGTTTTTGTGACCCTAGGCTATGACCTCTTTGGCCTAGGGGCCCGAAACTCACCAGTCATGTTCCCCCTAAGGGTCCCTACAATGCTAGAAAATTTGCCACTGCTGAGCAATTGCCCTTTGAAAAGATGTGAGATTTTGGAAAGTGAAATAGGGAGGCAATGAAAGCCTATGGGGTATTTTACCAATTTTGGACCCCTGTAACTCTGGTTTGCAGAGATGTAGGGACCCCATCTTTGGAATCCAAGTCTAACAATATGTCTTCTACCTGCATGAGACATTTCGTGAAATTCAGATGTTGCTAACGGCCATGGCTGAGATTTATGTACGTCAGCATCACTACCATTGAAATTGCCCAAATAAACAGGTTTTTGTGACCCTAGGCTATGACCTCTTTGGCGTAGGAGCCCAAAACTCACCAGTCATGTTCCCCCTAAGGGTCACTACAATGCTAGAAAATTTGCCACTGCTGAGCAATTGCCCTTTGAAAAGATGTGAGATTTTGGAAATTGAAATAGGAGGCCCAATGAAAGCCTATGGGGGATTTTACCAAATTTGGAGCCCTGTAACTCTGGTTTGCAGAGATGTAGGGAACCCATCTTTGGAGCCCAAGTCTAACAATATGTCTTCTACCTGCATGAGACATTTCGTGAGATTCAGACGTTGCTAACGGCCATTGCTACGATTTATGTACGTCAGACTCGCCACCATTGAAATTGCCCAAATAAACAGGTTTTTGTGACCCTAGGCTAAGACCTCTTCGGCCTAGGACTGCATTGAACGCGACCCACGCATTGTGCGCATTCTGGACAACACCAATTACTGGGTTTATACCCTTCTGGATCCACGGTACAAACACAATGTTCCAAAACTGCTTGAAGAAAGAGTCAGACAGGTCAAAATGGAAGAATACCAGCAGGCCCTCGTGGAGACTTTAGAGAGGAAATTGACATCCTCCCCCTCCTCTAGCCAGTTGTACGCCGACAGACTGACTTCCGCAAACCCAGGACGACCAGGAGGGCAGCAAACAACACAAGCCGCAGCTAGTGCCCAAAAGGGAATGGTATCGGCAGTATCCTTGGAGTGGGAACATTTTCTGACACCCATGCAGCAGCACACAGAACAGCAAGCGTGCAGATTCACCTCCAACACCGATCGCCTGGAGAAGATGGTCAAGGACTACATGTCAGATGGCATAGCTGTGTTGAACAATCCATCTGCACCCTTCAACTATTGGGTTTCGAAGCTAGACACCTGGCACGAACTGGCAATGTACGCAATAGAGGTGCTGGCTTGCCCGGCAGCCAGCGTTATGTCGGAACGCTGTTTCAGTGCTGCCGGAGGCATCGTCACAGATCGGCGTATCCGCCTCTCCACAGAAAATGCAGACCGTCTGACTCAAATTAAAATGAATCAATCCTGGATTGGAAACGACTACGCAACACTCCCGGGACCCCAACCAAGTAACATGAACAATGAACATCTGTGATGGGTTAGCGTTTCCGGTCCCTGTTTATTGAACCTCTCATCTGTATTACATTTATGACTGCATGGCGACAAAATGCAAATTGCTATCCGCACGCTTCTTGTCCTCATGCAAGGCCTGGGTTGTTGTGTCTCAAAGCGTGGCCTTCTCCTCCTGCGCCACCCTCCTCCTGTTCCATCACGTGTGCTGCTGCTGGGTTAGCGTTACCGGTCCCTTTTCCTGGAACCTCTTATCTGTATTACATTTATGACTGCATGCCGACAAAAAGCATGTTACCTGTGCAAAGAAAACAGACATTTCCCGCATTTAAAAGACAGTTTTCCCTTTGAAACTTTAACCACTTCGTCCACAGGTCAGTAGATATACGTCCTCTGGGACTTCATCTAAGCCACAGGTCAGTAGATATACGTCTTGTAGCAGAAGCAGTGCTGTGCAGGATTGGGCTTGCTCCTGTGCACATTTCTGGCACTATTTGATGCAGGACTAATTGGTGAATGGGAATATAAGTTTCCTGAGCTAATGAGATTGATTTTTACTAATAAAAATACTTGTATTTTCTCATTTCATAGTGAAAAATACACTTTGTAGCACTATTTCAGAATCAAATATCTTCACCATAAATTGTGACAGGAACATAATCGAAGTTTTGTGATAAGCAGTAAGAATAGCCAAACAAAATGTGTGTTTTTATCGACAGTAGCACTTTTTATTTTTAAACTAGAATTGGTAAAACTGAGAAATACATGTTTTTTCTATTTTTTTCTTTGTTTTCCCATTAAAATTCATAGAAAACAAAATTGTTTGAGGGAAAAAATGGCATACAATGAAAGCCTAATTTTGTCTTGAAAAAAACAATATATATTTCATTTCCGTGTCATAAGTAGGGATAAAGTTATTTCTGATTAAATAGGGACATAGCTAAACTGTCAAAACTGCTCTGGTCAATAAGTTGAAAACAAGGCCTGGATGCGAAGTGGTTAAAATCGATTTTCTCAAAAACTATAAGCTCTTTTTGCTAAATTTTTTTTCCTCTTGTACCCACTCCCAAGGTGCACATACCCTGTAAATTTGGGATATGTAGCATGTAAGGAGGCTTTACAAAGCACGAAAGTTTGGGTCCCCATTGACTTCCATTATGTTCGGAGTTTGGCTCGAACACCCGAACATCGCGGCCATGTTCGGCCTGTTCGGCCCGAGCCCGAACATCTAGATGTTCGCCCAACACTACTTTGGACCTGGGTTTAAAACTGTTTTTGATCATTTAGCATGTTTTGGATCGATTATAGACAGGCCGGGGCATCTATATGTATATATATATATATATATATATATATATATATATATATATATATATATATATATATATATATATATATATATATATATATATATATACTGTATATATCTATGTCAGAGCTCTCATAGCCTGCAATTCCCTGTCAGAGTCAGCTACCACTGATGATATCTACGCATTACTATGGTAATGTGCAGTGAGTAAGTGAAGCACACCTCCATGGAAAAAAAATAGGATGTGCCAAGGTGGATCTGGCAGTGCACCAGATCAGTGTCAAAACAAAAATAGTTGACTGGCACCATCCAAGTAAGTATAATGCTCTTTTATTTCAGATAAACATCAAAGCATGTTAAGGTGGCCATACACTGGTCGATTTGCCATCAGATTCGACCAACAGATAGATCCCGCTCTGATCGAATCTGATCAGAGAGGGATCGTATGGCCACCTTACTGCAAACAGATTGTGAATCGATTTCAGCCTGAAACCGATCACAATCTGTGGAGCTGCTGCTGCTGCTAACGCCAACTCCCCCCCCCCCCCCCCCCGCATACATTACCTGTTCCGGCCGGCGCGAGTCCCCTGGTCCCCGCTGTGTTCTTCTCCGCTCCGGGCTCCAGACCGTTCATGCAGCTACTGAACTTCCTGTCCAGGGGAAGATCAAACAGTAGAGGACGCTCTACTGTTTAAACTTCCTGCCGGGACAGGAAGTTCTGTGTAGCTGCAGCCGGTCCGGAACCCAGCGCGTAAAGAAGACAGCGGGGACCAGGGGACTCGCGCCGGCCGGAACAGGTAATGTATACCCGCTGTATTGCATCGGTCGTCGGGCATTCGAACGCCACTATCGATGGACTCCCGACCCGCCGGCGATCAAGAAAAATCTTCAGCACGGACGGATCAACGGGAATCGACGGGAACGATCGATTTCGGACGGAAATCAATCGTTCTGTCAGCGGTGTGTGATTTCACAGCCAATTTGATCACTGTGATGGAATCGGCCGGATATCGGCGGGAAAATCGTTAGGTGTATGGGCCCCTTTACACAGCAGAGCTTGATAAAGAAGCTGTCACTTCAAAATGTCACTGATGTTATTTGCTGTGATGTGTATCTGAAATAAAAGAGCATTATACTTACTTGGATGGTGCCAGTCAAATATTTTTGTTTTACTCTGGTAATGTGTGGCATCATAGCAATGCATGCATAGCATCTGTAATGAGTGTTGCGCTATTGAGGTACCACGCACTGGCCCCATGCCATTAATACCAGTAAAATAAAATATACAGCAGTTCAGTACATCAGGTTTGTTAATTCTTTAATTTGATCTCATTGTAAGGTGTTGGTGTGGGGGGCTGCTGGTAATAAAATAACAAAGTGATACAAAGGTACTCCTATGTAACTAAATCCATTTCACCTGGGGAGCGGACATCTTGTGGCTCCCAAATTATTAAAAGGGGCTTCCAAATTCTACCTGGGCCTACCACTACATATGTGGTGGTAGTTACATCCAATTCCTCCTGGAACCCAGAGGTGAGGAGCCCCTTGTTCATAGCCTTAAACAAGTGTGGTTTAGGAAGTAGAATATCCTCTCTGCAGGGTACACCCCTCCCCCCCCCAGTCTTATGGACCATGTGAGTTGCCATTACTTTGGGGGTACAGCCCCACAATCATGGACTCTGAATTCCATGACTAATACCAGCCTGCATGGGGACAGGGGTTAACGGTGGTTGGTAGGGGGAATCCCACATTATTTTTATTTTAAATTGTTACAGTAAATGTGTACTGTCACTTCAAATTTAAAAATTTCAGTATTTGACATGGGTAAAAAAAAGTTTATCATAGAGTCCTATAGAGCCCTGTATAGAGTATAGGAGAAGCTAGTGAGTCAAAAAAAACAAAAAACAAAGAACGCTAGTGACACTTATCTAGTTTAAAACATACATTTTCTCACTTAGATTTTACATAGCAAATTTGGTGATGACAGCATGCTTAGCGGCTTCGCAATTAACCTATAAAGCTGGCACCATACACTTTAATGCAAAAACTGAAAAGTTAAATTTGAAAATGGAAATTACCCTAGAATTAATTCCAAAACCGGATTTTGCACATATCTGGCATTGAGGGCTTTTTCCCATAGCATATGTTGTGGTATCCTTATTTTAGGCTGTAGAGCGAGACTCTTATTCCAGAAGATAGGGCTTGGGATAATTAATTAAATAACATTGCACAAAAGGATGCAATGAGAATTTTCAGTCCAGTCCAGACCTGCATGGGAGAGAAGGTGTTAATAATCTTTGGGTGAGAGGATCCCAATGCCCTCAACAAGGGATTCACTCAGATTCTTATAGTCATATCCGTTGAAAATTACAATTATGGTACACTAATACAGCGTGGCTTACCCCGTCCAAAACATATCCACTATGCAGGATGGCATTCTCGAGGGTATTTGAAGCGCAACCTGCATGGAGCTATTCCCCTTAGCAATACCAGTTCTAATTTTGAATGCAAGTTGTGTATTTTAGTCCACATTGTGGAGCTCTGCACATCTATTGCAGGTAGTAAATTGGGATGCAGCCTCTGTTTGGAAGCGCTGCCAATGTCTCCTACTGTACAAAACTCCTGTAAGTATACCTATGGCTAGCTGCATCCATGTGCTTCAATCTGCACTCAAATTATAGTGTAACGATTGTGGAACTTTCTCCGTGATCAGCGCACAACGCGTGCGCTGACACGGCGGAAAACCTCCACAAGCATATATTTGCAGGCACCCAGCAAAAGGTGCTACGCACCTGTAGAGGGAAATTCCTGTCGGCAGATGGCGCTGGGGAGTGCAAAGGAACCAATCCTCTGTACCTCCACAAGTGCCAGACAGGAATTGTACGAAGCGCAGAACGCAATCGCAAGTGAGGCGATTGCGAATGAGATTGAGCAAAGGGACAGGTTGTATGTGTGTGCGCCAATCCAGTCGCCACCCCGCGACCGCGCACACACACAACAGCAGATATGAAATAGGAACGCGATCGCGAGAGGTGCGATCGCCAGACGTGACACAAGGCAGATCAGAATAGAATACGAGGGTAGCAAAGGCACAGCAAATAATACAATAAGGAGATACGGAAAATAACAAACGCTAGCTAACCGCGAACACCGCACTCATTCGCAACAGTGCACGCGGTTATGCGCGGTCTCCACGTGATAAGCACAATAGAGACAAGCACGCCTAACTAACCATCGACAGACAGACATGAAACAGAGGACACGAGCGCTTGCTTAACGGTTACCTCACCGAGCCTCCAGCAAGCGTAGCAGACAAGACAGACACACGAAAACAGGGACAAGCGAGAGATAGGATCCACAGCACTAGCGAAAAGTGGCTAGCGCGATCCAGGTACAGAGTAGCAGAACCGAAGGATCCCCAGCGCTAGCGAAAAGCAGCTAGCGCGATCCCAGAAGACAGAACAGAAGGATCCCCAGCGCTAGCAAAAAGTAGCTAGCGCGATCCCAGGAGACAGAACAAAAGAGATAGCTGGTAGCAACCGCTGCACCAGCTATACTCCAAGAACAGAGATCAGAACCATTTCCTGTCGACCACCTTTGGGACTGGACAATGGCAACAGGCAAGACAAGACAGAACAGGCAATACAGATAATACAACCTGACTGGGCTAGAAGGGGAGCCTAAAGCAACCCCCAGGAATTAACTATACTAGATAGCAATGGCTGACACTCCAGCAGTGTCCATCAGGAACAGACCATGGAAAGGAAATGACCAGCAAAGCCTTCTGGGAAACATAAAGCTCTTATAGTGCCAGTCATCAAAGAAGGCAGGTAGAGGATTTGCATAACGAATGTATGCAAATTCCCCAGCAAGAGAACAGACCAGAAACTTGCAATGGAAAGACAGGTCTCTGTTCCAGAGACCTGCAGCCCACAGACTAGAGGAATGGACAAACAGCTGTCTGCCTGTGCAGCCAGCTGAGCGGATCATCACAGTACCCCCCCCTCTAGGGATGGATTCCAGACATCCCTCAAAACTGGTATCATCACAAAACTCTAACTGAAGACTCATGAAGGTCGGGGCAGCCCGACAAGGCCCAATTCCAGAGTCAGTCCATCCGAAACCGACCTCATCGGAAGCAGAAGCCACCGAAACATGCCCATCAGCACTCCAAGTCTCAGCGTAACACCCATCAGGACTGTGGACACCAGAGAAGAAGCCATCGACACCCTCCAGACAATACCCACCACCTTCCAAGGAGCGTCCAAGAATACCAAACCTGCCGCAATACCTGTTCGAAGTGTCCCTTACAAAACCAAAGCCATTGCTGATCGTATTCAGGGCACCAAGCAAAACCTTTCCCGGAATCTCCCAGAACGCCTTGAAGCTCTGCAGAGATCCCAAGAAGCCAGAACGCTCACCAGGCTCACATGGAGAACCACCAAGAACCCCTATGGAACCTATGATCATTCCAGACTCAAAATTAGCAGGACACCCATCAAGATCAGGACTTTCAGGGACCACTTCTGGGCATGCAAGCAGGCAGGCTATATCAGAACATGTCTCCACTGAGGAAGCATCTGAGTACGCTGGTAACCGAGGCACACTTGGGCTTTCTGGGTCACAGAGCACATCGGGGTACACTAGTACAGGAGAAACCTCAGGACATGTCGGGGAACTGCCAACCTCAGAGTCCGACACGACAAGACCAAAACCAGTACCGGGCAGAAAATCATCACGAGTAAAGGTCACAGGTACTGTCTTTCAAAAGAAGACTCGGACTCAAATTTAGAATTTTCTGTAACTGTAATATCATCATTGACTACACATGAATGAAGCTCCACAAGAGCTCCAAAAGTAGTCAGCAAGGCAGCAATGCCTACTGAAGTGGGCAACACCTCGGAAGGACCTGGGGGGCAGGAGACATCTCCTACAAGTTCTGCACCCTTTGGAAGGAACTCGGAGACCTTCAGATCATCAAACAAGACCTCAGGAACATCATTTTTCAAGTTGTCTAAGAAGGATTCTGTACTATCCATGTTACAGGGCAAAACTGGAACTTTACTTTGAGAACAGGGCAGATGTCCCAGGAAAGGTTCCACCATAAACTGAGACTGAATTTCATCATCATGAGTGGAATGTACAGGAATATTCACTGGACCACACACTGACTCCCTAACTTTAATCTCGCTGCACCCAGAACTCTGCGTAGCAGTCAAACTAGCTTGCAACTCCAAAACTGCAGAAAGACAGGTAAAAATAGCAGCAATACCTAGACGAGCCTCTAGGGGCAGGGCAGGAGATATTGTACAAGGCAATATTGACTCATCCAGAGTACTGGGTGGAGAGTCAATACTTTCTTCAGAATCAGACTCGCAAATGTCAATGCAAGTGGACATCATGCCTTCATTCATGGTACAGGGCAGGTTCAGAGAAAGCTTCTCTGGACAAGGCAAAGAAGCTTCAGCATCAGATTCGCAAAACCGAAGCACTGTCTCACTCTTAGATTCGGCTAACAATGTCGAATCCGAGGAGTCAGAACGCAAAATTTGCGGATCCAAGATCGCTTTAGGTTGCGAAACTGACGCTTCCATATCGCAAACCTCCGCGATCTGCGGAGCAGACTGCAAGGCATCTAGGACAGAAACACTGGAGCAACTGTCATCAGGCAACAGGCCTGCACAGGTGCGAACAGAATAAGACATAGATTCATTTGCAAAAGAAGTGGCGACAACAACAGGAGAAACTTTATTAGACACATCAATAATTTTCTTAAAGTTGCATAACTTAGGAATTTGCCTGATGGCAGGCTCACAAACGGACGATCTTAGAGAACCTGAGGGAAAAAATCTGTCTTCCTTAGACACAGGACCACACAGACCTTTTGCAGCCATACGTGTGGTGGCGACATCAGACCGCACTGGTTCAACTTCCACACAAGCAACTGCTCTGAACGACTTGCACTCAGACTTCAAACACTCAGTTGCTTTGGGAAAGCGAATGCATTCAAAACTCACTTTCTTTAAATCCAGAGGATTGGAACAATCGTCCCCTGACAATGTGTTTTTAGCAGATTGAAGCGCATGTAGTTCATCCAAAATCATTCTCCACACGTCAAACAGCGGAGTCACAAAGTCAGAGATACATTCACCAGTCTTGATTAAAGTGCACGCAGACTCAATGCACGCATACAAAACTGCTTCGTTTTTAGAACGGTAATGATTGCAAAACGATCTCCAATCACATTCCAATTCATAGACCAGGAGCTCGATCTCCCATTTCTCAAACGGGGGCTCCCATGCACACTTAACAAAGGATGAACAATCATAGTGCGCACAGTCTACAGATGGAACTGGAGCAGGAACGGAACGGGAATCTTTTACCTCTTTATTGGGATCAATTAATTGGTGTGTGTGTAATTCATCCAAAATGATCTGCCACACATACATCACCAGATCCACAACACACTCGTCACATTCATCAGAATAAATCAAAAGGCACACAGCGTCAAGACAATCGTTCAGGACATCCGCGCTTTTTGCGATGTAAAAATCGCAAAAGGCTTTCCAATCCAAATCAAATTCCTCCACCAAGGCCCCGATTTACCATGAGGCAAATGGCGGTTCGAACAACCCAGTATCTAAATAATCTCCATATGGGTGGGGATCAGGAACGAGTACAGATTTTTTAACTGCTTTAACCATTTCACAACTGAGGGGTTTTACCCCTGAAACACCAGCGCGATTTTTCCCTTTCAGCACTGCTTCCATTACTGTACTGATGTACTATGATTGGTTATTGGGGACTGGAGAGTCCCCATAACCAATCATTGTACTGCAGAGCCGGGGTGTGTGCGCGCGCGCGGGTCGCGGGGGCGCGCGATCGCGGGCTGCAAGTTTGTTTACCTTGCATTGTTTTGAATGAAGCCGTCTTCATTCTACTCGCAATCGGCGAGGCTAATTGGATTTAGGAACGCTTGTTCCTAACATCCAATTAGTAACCTGCTGTGCTGGCTGGCTGGAGTGTGCGCGAGAGTTCCCCGCCCACTCCCAGCCAGTAAACAAACAAGTGCGCCTTTCTCCGTCCCTGGGGGTGAAGCGGTGCGCAGAGGGACGGAGAAATTTAGCACTGGGGGGTGAAGTGGTTAATATAGTGTGCGATCCTACCTATAGCAGGATCCACATAAGCTTTGGATTGGGGCAGAAAACCTGGAAACTGATCAGCAGATGCATTATAAACATCATTATCATACTGCATGGTTTTGCCCATTTCAGACTTGACAGAAATAACCTCTCTATCTGTGGTTGCCATGGGCAACGGATCTTTCCGCTGGGAAGCCTTCCTAGATCTTTTATGTTTAGACTTAGAGGCTTTGGATGGCTGCTTTATGGATGAAAGAGTAGATGGAACAGCTGATTGAGCTGCTGACAACAACTCATTAAGGGGGTATGGTAATTGAGGTAATCTCAGCCAATTGTGAATTAAAAAGGCCAAGAATTCCAGGGGTCTTTGACTCAGGGTGGTATGATCTAACACATCATAACCCCACATTGACATTTCTCCCCCCAACAGAATGTAGACCATTTGGGGGGCCCAGGTAGACACTGGGGTGCATTGGAATTCAGGGTTCGCTAACAGTTTCGTACACTCAGACAAAAATTTGTCTGCTGATTCAGGTTTAAGTTTTTTAAATCTCTTAAAGGTACAAGAGCCATATTCGACAAAATCGTACAAATCGGAAATTCCGTCTACACTGGGGTTTTGGGTTGGGCTGGTCATTCTGTAACGATTGTGGAACTTTCTCCGTGATCAGCACACAACGCGTGCGCTGACACGGCGGAAATCCTCCACAAGCATATATTTGCAGGCACCCAGCAAAAGGTGCTACGCACCTGTAGAGGGAAATTCCTGTCGGCAGATGGCGCTGGGGAGTGCAGAGGAACCAATCCTCTGTACCTCCACAAGTGCCAGACAGGAATTGTACGAAGCGCAGAACGCAATCGCAAGTGAGGCGATTGCGAATGAGATTGAGCAAAGGGACAGGTTGTATGTGTGTGCGCCAATCCAGTCGCCACCCCGCGACCGCGCACACACACAACAGCAGATATGAAATAGGAACGCGATCGCAAGAGGTGCGATCGCCAGACGTGACACAAGGCAGATCAGAATAGAATACGAGGGTAGCAAAGGCACAGCAAATAATACAATAAGGAGAGACGGAAAATAACAAACGCTAGCTAACCGCGAACACCGCACTCATTCGCAACAGTGCACGCGGTTATGCGCGGTCTCCACGTGATAAGCACAATAGAGACAAGCACGCCTAACTAACCATCGACAGACAGACATGAAACAGAGGACGCGAGCGCTTGCTTAACGGTTACCTCACCGAGCCTCCAGCAAGCGTAGCAGACAAGACAGACACACGAAAACAGGGACAAGCGAGAGATAGGATGTACAGCACTAGCGAAAAGTGGTTAGCGCGATCGAGGTACAGAGTAGCAGAACAGAAGGATCCCCAGCGCTAGCGAAAAGTAGCTAGCGCGATCCCAGAAGACAGAACAGAAGGATCCCCAGCGCTAGCGAAAAGTAGTTAGCGCGATCCCAGGAGACAGAACAAAAGAGATAGCTGGTAGCAACCGCTGCACCAGCTATACTCCAAGAACAGAGATCAGAACCATTTCCTGTCGACCACCTTTGGGACTGGACAATGGCAACAGGAAAGACAAGACAGAACAGGCAATACAGATAATACAACCTGACTGGGCTAGAAGGGGAGCCTAAAGCAACCCCCAGGAATTAACTATACTAGATAGCAATGGCTGACACTCCAGCAGTGTCCATCAGGAACAGACCATGGAAAGAAAATGACCAGCAAAGCCTTCTGGGAAACATAAAGCTCTTATAGTGCCAGTCATCAAAGAAGGCAGGTAGGGGATTTGCATAACGAATGTATGCAAATTCCCCAGCAAGAGAACAGACCAGAAACTTGCAATGGAAAGACAGGTCTCTGTTCCAGAGACCTGCAGCCCACAGACTAGAGGAATGGACAAACAGCTGTCTGCCTGTGCAGCCAGCTGAGCGGATCATCACATATAGATTAGGACTAGTACATGATTTGCATCTGATTTGCATTAAAGGCATGTATTTAGCCCCTGTGGGGCTCTGCATGTCTCTGTTGGTCTACAATTTAGTTGCAGTCTATGAGCGCTGTCATTTGTTTGATGTCAGTTCTAATGTAAGGATAAACTACAAATTCTCAACTTTGGTGCTCAGTAGATGTCCAGAATTAGATGAGGTTACCTAGGCACGTGGGTTAGGTCCTGTACATGCTTTCATATAATAAAGGCTCCGGTTAACCACTTGAGGACCTAGGGCTTTCTACCCCTTAAGGACCGGCCACTTTTTTTCCATTCAGACCACTGCAGCTTTCACGGTTTATTGCTCGCTCATACAACCTACCACCTAAATGAATTTTGGCTCCTTTTCTTGTCACTAATAAAACTTTCTTTTGGTGCTATTTGATTGCTCCTGCGATTTTTACTTTTTATTATATTCATCAAAAAAGACATGAATTTTGGCAAAAAAATGATTTTTTTAACTTTCTGTGCTGACATTTTTCAAATAAAGTAAAATTTCTGTATACATGCAGCGCGAAAAATGTGGACAAACATGTTTTTGATTAAAAAAAACCCATTCAGTGTATATTTATTGGTTTGGGTAAAAGTTATAGCGTTTACAAACTATGGTGCAAAAAGTGAATTTTCTCATTTTCAAGCATCTCTGACTTTTCTGACCCCCTGTCATGTTTCATGAGGGGCTAGAATTCCAGGATAGTATAAATACCCCTCAAATTACCCCATTTTGGAAAGAAGACATCCCAAAGTATTCACTGAGAGGCATAGTGAGTTCATAGAAGATATTATTTTTTGTCACAAGTAAGCGGAAAATGACACTTTGTGAGAAAAAAAAAAAAAAAAAGTTTCCATTTCTTCTAACTTGCGACAAAAAAAAAAAATGAAATCTGCCACGGACTCACCATGCCCCTCTCTGAATACCTTGAAGGGTCTACTTTCCAAAATGGGGTCATTTGTGGGGTGTGTTTACTGTCCTGACATTTTGGGGGGTGCTAAATTGTAAGCACCCCTGTAAAGCCTAAAGGTGCTCATTGGACTTTGGACCCCTTAGCCCAGTTAGGCTGCAAAAAAGTGCCACACATGTGGTATTGCCGTACTCAGGAGAAGTAGTATAATGTGTTTTGGGGTGTATTTTTACACATACCCATGCTGGGTGGGAGAAATATCTCTGTAAATGAAAATTTGTTAATTTTTTTTACACACAATTGTCCATTTACAGAGATCTTTCTCCCACTCAGCATGGGTATGTGTAAAAATACACCACAAAACACATTATACTACTTCTCCTGAGTACGGCGATACCACATGTGTGGCACTTTTTTGCACCCTAACTGCGCTAAAGGGCCCAAAGTCCAATGAGTACCTTTAGGATTTCACAGGTCATTTTGAGAAATTTCGTTTCAAGACTACTCCTCACGGTTTAGGGCCCCTAAAATGCCAGGGCAGTATAGGAACCCCACAAATGACCCCATTTTAGAAAGAAGACACCCCAAAGTATTCCGTTAGGAGTATGGTGAGTTCATAGAAGATTTTATTTTTTGTCAAAAGTTAGCGGAAAATGACACTTTGTGAAAAAACACAATTAAAATCAATTTCCGCTAACTTGTGACAAAAAATAAAATCTTCTATGAACTCGCCATACTACTAACGGAATACCTTGGGGTGTCTTCTTTCTAAAATGGGGTCATTTGTGGGGTTCCTATACTGCCCTGGCATTTTAGGGGCCCTAAACCGTGAGGAGTAGTCTTGAAACAAAATTTCTCAAAATGACCTGTGAAATCCTAAAGGTACTCATTGGACTTTGGGCCCTTTAGCGCAGTTAGGGTGCAAAAAAGTGCCACACATGTGGTATCGCCGTACTCAGGAGAAGTAGTATAATGTGTTTTGTGGTGTATTTTTACACATACCCATGCTGAGTGGGAGAAAGATCTCTGTAAATGGACAATTGTGTGTAAAAAAAATTAACAAATTGTCATTTACAGAGATATTTCTCCCACCCAGCATGGGTATGTGTAAAAATACACCCCAAAACACATTATACTACTTCTCTCGAGTACGGCGATACCACATGTGTGGCACTTTTTTGCACCCTAACTGCACTAAGGGGCCCAAAGTCCAATGAGTACCTTTAGGATTTCACAGGTCATTTTTGTTTCAAGACTACTCCTCACGGTTTAGGGCCCCTAAAATGCCAGGGCAGTATAGGAACCCCACTAATGACCCCATTTTAGAAAGAAGACACCCCAAGGTATTCTGTTAGGAGTATGGTGAGTTCATAGAAGTTTTTATTTTTTTGTCACAAGTTAGCGGAAATTGATTTTAATTGTTTTTTTTCACAAAGTGTCATTTTCCGCTAACTTGTGACAAAAAATAAAATCTTCTATGAACTCACCATACTCCGTACGGAATACCTTTGGGTGTCTTCTTTCTAGAATGGGGTCATTTGTGGGGTTCCTATACTGCCCTGGCATTTTAGGGGCCCTAAACCGTGAGGAGTAGTCTTGAAACCAAATGTCGCAAAATGACCTGCGAAATCCTAAAGGTACTCATTGGACTTTGGGCCCCTTAGCGTACTTAGGGTGTAAAAAAAAGTTCCACACATGTGGTACCGCCGTACTCAGGAGAAGTAGTATAATGCGTTTTGGGGTGTATTTTTACACATACCCATGCTAAGTGGGAGAAATATCTCTGTAAATGACAATTGTTTGATTTTTTTACACACAATTGTCCATTTACATAGAAATTTCTCCCACCCAGCATGGGTATGTGTAAAAATACACCCCAAAACACATTATACTACTTTTCCTGAGTACGGCAGTACCACATGTGTGACACTTTTTTGCAGCCTAGGTGCGCTAAGGGGCCCAACGTCATTTTGAGGCATTTGTTTTCTAGACTACTCCTCGCGGTTTAGGGCCCCTAAAATGCAAGGGCAGTATAGGAACCCCACAAGTGACCCCATTTTAGAAAGAAGACACCCCAAGGTATTCCGTTAGGTGTATGGTGAGTTCATAGAAGATTTTATTTTTTGTCACAAGTTAGTGAAAAATGACACTTTGTGAAAAAAAACCAATAAAAATCAATTTCCGCTAACTTTTGACAAAAAATAAAATCTTCTATGAACTCGTCATACACCTAACAGAATACCTTGGGGTGTCTTTTTTTCTAAAATGGTGTCACTTGTGGGGTTCCTATACCGCCCTGGCATTTTACAGGCCCAAAACCGTGAGTAGTCTGGAAACCAAATGTCTCAAAATGACTGTTCAGGGGTATAAGCATCTGCAAATTTTGATGACAGGTGGTCTATGAGGGGGAGAATTTTGTGGAACCGGTCATAAGCAGGGTGGCCTTTTAGATGACAGGTTGTATTGGGCCTGATCTGATGGATAGGAGTGCTAGGGGGGTGACAGGAGGTGATTGATGGGTGTCTCGGGGTGGTTAGAGGGGAAAATAGATGCAATCAATGCACTGGGGAGGTGATCGGAAGGGGGTCTGAGGGGGATCTGAGGGTTTGGCCGAGTGATCAGGAGCCCACACGGGGCAAATTGGGGCCTGATCTGATGGGTAGGTGTGCTAGGGGGTGACAGGAGGTGATTGATGGGTGTCTCAAGGTGTGATTAGAGGGGGGAAGATGCAAGCAATGCACTGGCGAGGTGATCAGGGCTGGGGTCTGAGGGCATTCTGAGGGTGTGGGCGGGTGATTGAGTGCCCTAGGGGCAGATAGGGGTCTAATCTGATAGGTAGCAGTGACAGGGGGTGATTGATGGGTAATTAGTGGGTGTTTAGGGTAGAGAACAGATGTAAACACTGCACTTGGGAGGTGATCGGACGTCGGATCTGCGGGCGATCTATTGGTGTGGGTGGGTGATCAGATTGCCCGCAAGGGGCAGGTTAGGGGCTGATTGATGGGTGGCAGTGACAGCGGGTGATTGATGGGCGGCAGTGACAGGGGGTGATTGATGGGTGGCAGTGACAGGGGGTGATTGATGGGTGATTGATAGGTGATTGACAGGTAATCAGTGGGTTATTACAGGGGAGAACAGATGTAAATATTGCACTGGCGAATTGATAAGGGGGGGTCTGAGGGCAATCTGAGCGTGTAGGCGGGCGATTGGGTGCCCGCAAGGGGCAGATTAGGGTCTGATCTGATGGGTAACAGTGACAGGTGGTGATAGGGGGTGATTGATGGGTGATTGATGGGTAATTAGTGGGTGTTTAGAGGAGAGAATAGATGGAAACACTGTGCTTGGGTGGTGATCTGATGTCGGATCTGCGGGCGATCTATTGGTGTGGGTGGGTGATCAGTTTGCCCGCAAGGGGCAGGTTAGGGCTGATTGTTGGGTGGCAGTGACATGGGGTGATTGATGGGTGATAGGTGATTGGCAGGTGATTGACAGGTGATCAGTGGGTTATTACAGGGAAGGCCAGATGTAATTAATGCACTGGCGAATTTATAAGGGGGGGGGGGGTCTGAGGGCAATCTGAGCGTGTGGGCGAGTGATTGGGTGCCCGCAAGGGGCAGATTAGGGTCTGATCTGATAGGTAACAGTGACGGTTGGTGATAGGGGGTGATTGATGGGTGATTGATGGGTAATTAGTGGGTGTTTAGAGAAGATAACAGATGTAAACGATACATTTGGGAGGTAATCTGACGGCGGGTTTGCGGGCGATCTAATGGTGTGGGTGGGTGATCAGATTGCCCGCAAGGGGCAGGTTAGGGGCTGATTGATGGGTGGCAGTGACAGGGGGTGACAGGGGGTGATTGATGGGTGATAGGTGATTGGCAGGTGATTGACAGGTGATCAGTGGGTTATTACAGGGAAGAACAGATGTAATTAATGCACTGGTGAATTGATAAGGGGGGGTCAGAGGGCAATCTGAGCGTGTGGGCGGGTGATTGGGTGCCCGCAAGGGGCAGATTAGGGTCTGATCTGATAGGTAAAAGTGACAGGTGGTGATAGGGGGTGATTGATGGGTGATTGATGGGTAATTAGTGGGTGTTTAGAGGAGAGAATAGATGTAAACAATGGATTTGGGAGGTGATCTGATGTCGGATCTGCGGGCGATCTATTGGTGTGGGGGGGTGATCAGATTGCCCGCAAGGGGCAGGTTAGGGGCTGATTGATGGGTGGCAGTGACAGGGGGTGATTGACGGGTGATTGACAGGTGATGGACAGGTGATTGACAGGTGATCAGGGGGGATAGATGCATACAGTACATGGGGGGGGGGGGGTCTGTGGAGAATCTGAGGGGTGGGGGGGTGATCAGGAGGGAGCGGGGGGCAGGGGGGGGATAAAAAAAAATAGCGTTGACAGATAGTGACAGGGAGTGATTGATGGGTGATTAGGGGGGTGATTGGGTGCAAACAGGGGTCTGGGGGGTGGGCAGGGGGGGGTCTGATGGGTGCTGTGGGCGATCTGGGGCAGGGGGGGGGGGAAATCAGTGTGCTTGGTGCAGACTAGGGTGGCTGCAGCCTGCCCTGGTGGTCCCTCGGACATTGGGACCACCAGGGCAGGAGGCAGCCTGTATAATACACTTTGTAAACATTACAAAGTGTATTATACACTTTGTATGCGGCGATCGTCGGGTTAACATCCCGCCGGCGCTTCCGTATGGCCGGCGGGATGTTGCGGCGGGTGAGCGGCGCCAGGCGGAGGCGGAGGATGGCGTCACGGATGACGCGATCGCTCCGCCCATGCCCCTACAAGGACCGCCGCCATTTGTCTATACGGCGGTCCTTGCGGCGTCCACTTCCCGGCCGCCTCTGTGCGTTAGGCGGTCGGGAAGTGGTTAAAGGGCGCCAGATATAAACGATATTAAAGTTTCATTTAGTAAAATGAACGCCAGAATATGACATAAAATATTGTTTATAATACTGATATTCTACTATTCCCCACTGTAACCTCTATTTTTACGTTTACTAAAATGAGGACCAGTAAAAGTGATACAATATCATTTAATTTACCGATATTGTACTACTTCATATAGTGAAATATCTTTAATACTTACTGATATTTTACTAAAATCTAACCTCTCCCTACTATCACTCAGAGTCCTCCCCTGGTGGTGCCTAACTCTGAGACCCCCCTGGTGGTGCCCAAACATAAGTACTTCCCCCCCCGGTGGTCCATAACCCTAAGACCCCTCTTGTGGTACCTAACCCTAACCCCCCCCCCCCGGTGGCGCCGAACCATAAGATCTCTCTATTTGGTGTTGCTTAACTCTAAGACCCCCCTGGTGGTGCCTAACCTTGAGAGATCCCCTGTTGGTGCCTAACCTTAACCCCTCCCCCCTCCGAGGGCGCCTAACCTTAATCCCCAATTTTGTTTGTGTAATATAAGTTAGTACATGATTGATTATGTTTTTATTTAACATATAATAAAAAAATGGTAATTGAGGAGTCGAAACGTAAAAATCAACATTTTTTTATTAATAACTTTAAGGAAGTTTGTTGAAAAATTATAATTTGTAACATAGGTGAGAATAGCGGAAGCTACTCGTTGTGGTGCAAAAAGTTGAAATGTAAATTATTTTTTTCTGAGAAACCATAGGGAACAGTTTTAGTATGGAAATGAAAGTTAAAGATAACAAGCAATTGTTTTATATCAACGTGGTGCCCTTTTTATACACCTGCCACCAATAGAGAAAAGATTTACATTGATGTGAATGAGGCGCCCTTTTTAAGGCGCCATTATTACAGTTACTGCAGTTAGATAATTTATGGTGGAATATGTAATTACTCTTCAATAGGAGATTCCTAGATATTCCTGCCCTCCTTTCCCCACCAAGCAGGAGGAATGAGTGCATGAGTACATCTGCACTCCCTACCTATTCCCAACAAGGGTTAACTTTGTATGAAAAAAATAGATAATGAATTTTATTTCCAGTTAACCAGATAACTCCTTTTAAATCAAAGGTAAAATCAAGTGGCTGACCTCACCAATATGTCTATTGGGATCTTCAGCAATAATTAGAACTCAAATGTAGCCAAATATGGCAGGCAGGGAAGTCACTGTGGAGGGTGGGAGGAACCCCCAATAACATTACAAAACCCTGTTTAGTTGAATTTCAAAGCAAGGACTACCTCTAGTACTTAAGATGGTGGCCATGGGTTTGTTGCCCTGCAGTCATGCCAAATTCAGTTCCTTGCCCTGGAAGTACACCTGAGCTATATTTAGTTAGAGTGACCATACGTCCCACTTTACCTGGGACGCCTCCCGCCTTCAGGGTCCGCTGTCCAAGGCTGCATGAGGTCCCGGGAAATGTCCCACTTTTAGCCACGGGATGTCCCGACCTCGGGACTCTGGCCACTGTATCTGCATGAACTGGCTGCGGCGTCTATAGACGCCGCAGCCAGTTCATTGCCGCAGCCCCGCTCCAGCCTGCATACTCTTCCGTTCCGGTAGGCGAGCAGGGCTACGGGAAGATGGCTGCCAAAGCCCTGTACTGGAGACTATTTGTGTCTCCAGTACAGGGCTTCGGGCGCCATCTTGCCGTAGCCCTGCTCTGCCTGTCAGCACGGGAGACTGCAGGAAGAGCAAGATGGTCCCAGGAGCAGCGCGCCAGAGGCCGGAGACTTCTGTCAGGTGAGTAAATGCTTTTTTTTTACAGGTGAAATGTTGCTCACATTGGGCCTGATTCACAAAGCGGTGCTAACAGTTAGCATGCTGGTGAAAAGCCCTTTATCATGCCTAAACTCAGTTTAGGCATGATAAGTTTAGGTGTGATAAGTTTAGGTGTGATAAGTTTAGGCATGATAAGTTTAGATGTGATAAGTTTAGGCGTGATAAGTTTAAGCACCAACTGGGTTAGCACCGCAGTGCACAGCTGATCAAAAGTTTTGCGCTAGCAAAGTCTAGTGCACTTCGCATAGAGTTTAATGGCACTGCATTGTGTGCGGGACTTTGTGCGCGATCTAAACGTATCTAAACTTAGCATGCCTAAACTTAGCATGCCTAAACTTATCATGCCTAAACTTATCACACCTAAACTGTCTTTTCACCAGCGTGGTGCAATGGTTATCACGCCTAAAGTCTCTAACTGGGTTAGCACCGCTTTGTGAATCGAGCCCATTGTGTTTATTTTGTGCTGTCATGTTGCTCACATTGCGTTTACTTTGTGTTGAAATGTTGCACACATTGCGTTTATTTTGTGCTGACATGTTGCTCACATTGCGTTTATTTTGTGCTGAAATGTTGCTCACATTGCGTTTATTTTGTGCTGAAATATTGCTCACATTGCGTTTATTTTGTGCTGAAATGTTGCTCACATTGCGTTTATTTTGTGCTGAAATGTTGCTCACATTGCGTTTATTTTGTGCTGAAATGTTGCTCACATTGCGTTTATTTTGTGCTGAAATGTAGCTCACATTGCGTTTATTTTGTGCTGACATGTTGCCCACATTGCGTTTACTTTGTGCTGAAATGTTGCCCCCATTGCGTTTATTGTGTGCTGACATGTTGCCCATTGCGTTTATTTTGTGCTGACATGTTGCCCATTGCGTTTATTTTGTGCTGACATGTTGCCCATTGCGTTTATTTTGTGCTGACATGTTGCCCATTGCGTTTATTTTGTGCTGACATGTTGCCCACATTGCATTTACTTTGTGCTGAAATGTTGGCCCCATTGCGTTTATTTTGTGCTGACACGTTGCCCATTGCGTTTATTTTTTGCTGACATGTTGCCCACATTGCGGTGGCTTCCTGTGTCCCCCTGCACGGAACGGGCGCTTGAGTGAGCGCTCTTTCCCTGCTAATCTCACAAGAACTGCCAATCGGCGTTAGGCATTCCCAGGAGAACCACTCTGCCACTGCCCAACAGCGTTAGGAGGTCGCAGAGCAGCTAAGCCAGAATGTTAAAACATTGAAAACAACCACAAAACCTTTTTTATTGTCCAAATCCAGGGTTGTCCGAAAGTAAATCATTTACCCATGTTTCACCATGTTTAACACTGTACTCAACTTACAAACAAATTCAACTCACAATATCTCATAACGCAACCTGTTTGTACGTAGGGGACCACCTGTATTTGGAAATTATAACCACTTTTATGGAATTTTGACTTTTAATATTTGTGGACTTCTACTGGGCTTTTTAATTTAAAAACATATACAATCCCTTTATGAAATATGTACTAAATCTCTCTCTGTCTTGACTACCCTGCATTAACTTTGCTTGGCTACACTCTATATGCTCTAGAGGCTTTTCACAAACCTAAGAGTGGAATTCTTATCGTATGAGTGTTATGTGTGTACAGGGATATCTGACGGAGGTGAGACAGACACACACAAACTGAATGCAAACAAAAAGTATCTGAGGCCCATTTTTAAAAGGGAGGTCTCATCTGTGGTGGGCAAATAAAAATGATCTGAGGTTCAGTTTGCAGTAGGTGTTACCTGAAAGAGGAGGAGGTGACGGCTTATTCTAAAAGAAGCTAAGTTAAGAGACTTTTAATGAGCAGAAAAGACAGCATATAATATGGAAGACATTTACTGCAGCTTACAAGAGACTCTACCATGAATTAAAGGCTTCGGTGACACACGTCATGTGTTACAAGAAATTCTAAAAGTATTTCCAGAAATCCTTTGATTCAAGAAGCATTGCTACTTTGTCTAATGAACAAATGATAGTGCTACAAACAGTCAGCAAAGACAACTGGAAATAGAAACTGATCAAAAAAGATTTGGGAAAAAAGCAGAAGATCTCCATTCATTAGCAGAAGGCAATATACCAAACTAATAACAGAGAAAGCTTGAATTTACCATCTACTGAGATCTGCATGCAGCTATGCCTCCTGCATTCCTCATTCCATTTTTTCTCTTGCTTATCTCAAGGGTAGCACAGCTGGATAGCTCCAGAGGTTCCTGGCGTCGGAGATTTCGCTGGGAAAGTAATGGACGAGTTTTCAGTCTCCAGAGCTTGGGGTCTGATCATAGAGCTGGTACTTTCTACATCTCTGAGATTTCAGACCACATTAAGCCTAGAAAACCAGGACTGCAATCAAGGCACTTCTTCACCAATGGTAAACCAAGTCGGATTCAAGAACAACAGGTTAACAGCCAGGCTTCTGCCAAAATGAGAGAAACTACTGTGTCAATGCATCAACGCCATAAAGACCGAGGAGGTTCCACTTATAAAACTGAGATTATTCAGACAGATGTAGTCCAGAGAAATGAATTTGCACAAGTATACCCTGTAGCTGTTAAAAGTGAAAAACAGGCGTCAGTTCATCAACACAGGGCTGTGACGGAAACAAGCAACACACATTTAAATGCTCCTACATATACATTACCTACGCAGAGTGACAGCATCAGAAAAATCAAGCTTGCACAAATGGGTGGCTTTGCACACACAAGTGCTTCACAAACAACTGAAACCACACCTCAGACAATAACCAGGAAAAACTATGCAACCCAGGTATTTCCCACTCATCTTAACAAAGTTACCCACACATTTCCAACACAGATTAGTAATATTATGCCAAAGACTGACAGCACAACTCTCAATGAGAGAAGTTATTTGAAACAGCAAAGGGCTATCACTGTGAAGAATGACACCTTACATCAAAATTCAGTTGCGCAAAGGAATTACAATATGCACAGAAGTGTTCTTACCCAAAACAATAGTATTATTCAGAGAACAAATGCCACTCAGATAAATATACATTCTGCAAGTGCTAATGAATTGTCATCTGATACACCCGCTGTCCATCATATAAGCTCTTCTGCTGCTGCACAAAGAATGGCTGCAGATGACCCAAGAAACTCTTACAGACCTCAGAATGCTTTGATGCCCAACTTAACTCCTAAAGTTAGAAGACCTGGAACACGCAACTACCAATTTGGTAAGTTTCTGAATGGCTTATTAGATTGTTAGCTTGTGGAGACATCATACATTTGTAATTTATAATACATTTTCATAAGGTAAAATTTTATTTACCATTTATGTTTGGGTTTGTTTTCTTTCCTATAGGCAATGTAAAAGATATGATTTTAGTTAATGCATAATATGAATCAATTTAAAGTCTGTAATATGCAATTTACCCTTCTCAGCATAACTAATCTGTGTCAGTGACTCAGACAGGTGGAGGATCAGAATGACGGCTAAGAAACTGACATTTTTGGCATGACCAGCATATGCTTCCAACCAACCATAGTACTCCTTTAAGAGTACAATATTATATAATTAGTGATGGCCGAACCGTTCACCTGGAGTGGAGAACAGTTCCCGGCAGACATCAGCCGTCCACCAGCTCATCTTAGTGGTGAACAATATGTGCCATTTGCGCGTTATACTTTCCCATAGGGCCATTTTTTGACCCTTCACCCTGAAGTCAGGTGGGACAGGACAGACAATCCGATCTGATCACCACCCGGGCCACTGTCCCCTCCCCCTATAAAAGGTACAAACTCGGCGGCCATTTCAAGTCTTCCTGTAGTCAATGTAGGAAGAGGTGCTGCTGCTGATACAGGGACAGTGTTAAATAGGCTATATTGCATATATTGTACTGTGTAGCTGCTCTGCTACTCCTGGTGCATCAGCTGGGGACATCCAAAAGTCCTTCTGAGGACTCATCTGACTAGATAGACTGTATATTGTGCTGTGTAGTTTCTTCTTAGTTCTTAGGGGCTGTGCTCCTAGTAGTGCACCAGACAAAGACACTCCAATGGTCTTCTTTGAGAACTCATCCTGACATTGACCCCGCTGTGTGCTGTAGTGATATTTTTGTATTGTGGTGTGTGTATGTTGTAACACAATACCTGTATACAGTTATACAGTGAAGTGTGTGGCTGGCTGCATCATCATTCTAGCCTTCTTTCACTGTACATAACAGTTTGTCAATGACCCCCACACAACATCACACGTGTCACTTTGTGTCATATCAGACAGCCATTTTGCAGTAAAAAAAAAAAAATCAAATTACATTTACAGCGTACCGCAAATTTCCGCTCTCAGTGATTGTTGATTAGCATACATTATTTACAACAAACCTTACTGTGCTGTGCTTTACTTTGTGTCATATCAAACAGTCATTTTGTGGAAAAAAAATAAGTTTGGCTACAGTGTACCGCACATGTTCGCTCTCACCTTTGTTGATTTGAATACGTTATTGCAACAAACCTGTCTGTGCTGTGCGTTACTTTGTGTCATATCAGTCAGTCGGTGAAGTGTAAAAGACCTTTCTGACAAATACTCCTTGGCTGGTCACTCACTCAAACAAACATGACAGGCAGAGGCAGGCCAAAACTCAGAGGTTCTTGTGGGCGTGGTGGTTCATACAATGGCTGTTGCATATGTAGAAGAAAAGCCATTACTTCCCAGAATGCAGAAGAGGTAGTTGACTGGCTCACTCAGAGATCCACATCTTGACCTCTTCTGCTGTGGTCAAATGCAACACCACCTCCACCACCAATGCCCCTCCAACTGAATTGAACTGCTCAGAGGCGGAGCTATTTTCCCAGGCATTGACGGATCAGAGTGATGCACAAGTGTTCTTGTTATTGGATGAGGGAGAAGAGCAAGGCTGACACTCAGATAGAAGTCCTTAGGTCATCACAAGATGTAATGTCCCTGCTGTTGTAGCCGCGTCCAGTGAAAAATGGTGCCGGTTAAATAATGGCGCCCCCTTCTGCCCAATATTTGTTTAAAACAATATTTATTGTTTTAATGGCGCAGACCTTGTGAACGTAATTTATCGTTTTAAAACCTGCTTTTTTTGTCCAGCCTGAACGATATTTATCGTTTTAAGCCCTGCTTTGCTGGCATTTAGAAAATGTCTGCCTGCCGACTTTAACGTTTAATAGCACAACCCCCTTAAAAGATAAAAACACCAAATTTGCAGGGTATGTTAAGAAGAACAGTGGGAACAAGAGTAAAAAAATCTTTTTCAAAAAGACCTTATACTTTTTGAGAAAATCAATTTTAAAAGTTCAAAGAAAAAAAAAGATACATTTAAATGCCGCTGGTCAGCGTGTGGGAAATTTTTCCCAGCAGTTAATAGCAAAGGCCCCTTACATCCTAGCAACACCAAATTTGCAAGATATGTTAAAAAGATAGTGGGAAACAATATTTAAAAAAAAAATTACAAATTTTTATTTTTGAGGAATGTTCTGAGTGTGGGAAATCTGAAAAAAAAATGGCGTGGGGTCCCCCCTCCCGAGCCTCTGTAACCCCTTGTCCCTCATGCAGGACGGGATAGCCAAAATGCGGAGCCCCGGCCGACTGGGGCTTTGCACCCTGAGCTATACCAGCCTGCATGGTCCATGGGACGCATTCTCTGCTATGTGGGGGGCGGCGGAGATCTTCAATCAACTTAAATGAAGGTCTCAAGATTGGAGGATACTGTATACGTTGGATCGTTTACCGAGGATAATGGCGTGGGAACATTTTTTTTTAAAGCTACAGGTAAGTATTTCTGGTAAATTAAGAATATTAAAATACTTTTCTCGTGGTTGCGTTTTTATTTCATTTAACCCTTTGTGGAAATGGGTAAGGGGTACTTTACCCCTATACTCATTTTTCCTGGGAGGGGAGTGGGCATCTGGGGTCCCTTTCTTAAAGGGGACTCCCAGATGCCGCCATGAACCCCCCCTCAGGGAGTCGTCACCCCCAACCGGGGCACCGGAGGTGGGGAAGAGCCCCTTGTCCATGGATTGAACAAGGGGTCTGGGGGGGTGGGGGAGGCTTGGCTGCCCCTCCCACCCGGAGCCCCTCCCCATACCATGGACCATGCGGGCTGGTATAGCTCAGGGTGCGAAGCCCCAGTCGGCCGGGGCTCCGCAGCCAGCATGGGGGGCAAGGAATTACAGAGACTCGGGAGAAGGGACCCCACGCCATTTGTTTTCAGATTTCCCACACTCAGAACATTCCCCAAAAATAAAAATGTTAATTTTTTTTTTAATATTGTTTTCCACTATCTTTTTAACATATCCTGCAAATTTGGTGTTGCTAGGATGTAAGGGGCCTTTGCTATTAACTGCTGGGAAATAATTCCCACACTCTGACCAGCGGCATTTAAATGTATCGTTTTTTTTCTTTGAACTTTTAAAATCGATTTTCTCAAAAAGTATAAGGTCTTTTCAGGAGTGAGCCTGGGGTGCCTGGCACCTGGGTGCAAGATTTTTTTCTGGCACCTATGGGAGTGGTTAAATTAACCGCGCCCAACCACATAACCACACCCATGTCCATAATCATTATGTGGGCAGCATGCACCAGAAAATAATCGCTATGTGGGGAGAAATCACCAGAAAATAATCGTTATGTGGGGAGCAATCACCAGAAAATAATCGTTATGTGGGGAGCAATCACCAGAAAATAATCGTTATGTGGGGAGCAATCACCAGAAATTAATAATTATGTGGGGAGCATTCACCAGAAAATAATCGTTATGTGGGGAGCATTCACCAGAAAATCGTTATGCAGGGAGCATTCACCAGAAAATAATCGCTATGTGGGGAGCATTCACCAGAAAATAATCGCTATGTGGGGAGCATTCACCAGAAAATAATCACAATGTGGGGAGCAATCACCAGAAAATAATCGCAATGCGGGGGCATTCACCATAAAATAATCGCTATGTGGGGAGCATTCACCAGAAAATATTTGCAATGTGGGGAGCATTCACCAGAAAATAATCGTTATGTGCGCAGCATTCACCAGAAAATAATCATTCACCAGAAAATAAACGCTATGTGCACAGCATTCACCAGAAAATAAACTTAAACTCTTCCCCCACCATTGGGGGTCGTGGCGACACCCCCTTGGTTGTCAGTCACCCGGGGCGCCACGCCCCCCTGCGCCCAATGGACGGGGCTAGAGGGAGGGAGGGAGCGGCGGCCAGAGGGGGTGAGCGGCGGCTGGGCGGCACCTGACATAGAGAGGCGCCTGGGTGCAATGCACCCGCAGCACCCGCCCAGGCGCGGCCCTGGGTTTTTTTTAAAAAAAGTTTCCTCTTGTTCCCACTGTTCTTAACATTCCCTGCAAATTTGGTGTTTCTATCTTTTAAGGGGGCTGTGCTATTAAACGTTAAAGTCGGCGGGCAGACATTTTCTAAATGCCAGCAAAGCAGGGCTTAAAACGATAAATATCGTTCAGGCAGGACAAGAAAAGCACGTTTTAAAACGATAAATATCGTTTTGACGGTCGGCGCCATTTTGTAACTTTAGAAAACGATAAATATCATTTAATAATGGTTTTCAATGAGGCGCTATTTTTATAGCTAGCGCCATTTTTCACTGCTCCCGTTGTAGCCTACTGTGAGCTTGAAGCTGTAAGTGATGATGAGGGTGACAATGATGTGGTGATGGATGTCTCATGGGTGCTGCTCATACCAAAGGAACAGGAGAAGGAAAGTTCACAGGGAGAGACCAAGCCTCGCAGAGAGAGGAAAAGAGTAGGAAGCAGGGACAGGAGGCAAACAGCCGGGTGTTACTATAATGTCACCAGGGGTCAGCTAGCCACTGTGCATGGTCATTTCTAGTGGTACTAGACCAGCAGAACAAGGGTTTTAGTGTGGGAATATTTAGGGCCGTTTCTAGCTACAGTGGGGCCCCAAGGCAGAAGTAACTTGTGCCCCCCCCCCCCCCCCAACACTACACCACCAGCCCCTGCAAGCTAATTCACAGCGTTCTACGCTATGGGCTTCTTCTCTCCTCTACCACCTTTCTTCCTCATTCCCGGCAGGCACTTACCTGCCTGAAAGAAGGAGAAAGAAGAAGTGCGCAATGGCAGGAAAGGTAAGTATGTGACTCACTGACATCTGGTTGTGCGTTAACCCTGGGGTGCAGGCTAGTGTTGTACCTTGCCTGGTTGAACTTGAAAGACGTATATGACATTCTTGTCCACTGCTATGGAAAAGGGATTATTCTCCTCCTCTGTATGCTTCTGAAAAGGAAGTCTGGTAACTACAGCCACGTGTTGGTAGCCCTTAGGGGTGTCTAAACATTTTAGACCCAGGGCCACGTAAGCGTTCTTGAGACTGCTAGGTAGCCGAACTAGCAAAATTAAACACAATTTTTGCTGATTGCCCCTCTCTCCAAATGTCCAGATCTCCGTGATACACTGCTTCTGGTACAGTAGCGGCTGCTAAGCAGTGGCTGTTACTGCCGATAGCACAGTGGCAGCTGCAAGTTGGTGGCTTTCAGTGCTGCTGGTATATTGGTAGCTCCTAATAAGTGGCTGTTACTGCTGCTGGCATAGTGGTGACTGTGAACCACTGGCTGCTAATTAGCGACTTTTACTGCTTCTGGCACAGTGGCAGCTGCTAATCGATGGCTTTTACCAATGCTGACACAGTGGGGGCTGCTAATCAGTGGCTATTACTGCTTTATGGGATAGTTCAACAAATGTTTTTATTAACATCACTTTTGTTCAGTTTGTCTGTTAGCCATCCAAACATTGACTATTCAAAGAGAAAATGACTATGACCTGATTCATAATAGCAACAATACAGGCCACTCACATCATTTATAGAGTTTGTAAGAGGGAAACAATGGGCATGATGCATGAAGCAGCAGTAAAACTACCTTGCGCAGGCAGTGCACAGCAATTGTAAGACCACCAGGGGAACAGTGTGCACTAGCCTATTAGCATAAAGCACATTAACGGGGTAATGTTTACCCTGGTAACTCACGCTGCTCCGATGGCAATTTTACTGCTCCTTCGTGCATCAGGCCCCTTGTGACAAAAAAATTAAAAGCATAACCATGTCACTGGGATTCGAGGTATCTTGCTGGGAAATGGGGGGGGGGGGGGGGGGGGAGTAGGGGAGTAAAAACATTTTTTCCCCTCTCACATAACATTCTTTACCTAATTGAACACCATTGCTTATCCCAAAAATGAGGTAGGATAATTAAATGGGAGATTTGGGGATATTTGGTCTCCCTCCTAGAGTGGACCTAAACTCAGAACTTCCTCTGTGCTTTAAAAGATAAGCAACAGCATAATAACATTGAAAGGAAAAAAATCTTCATTACAATTTATTAAACTCCAACAGAAATCCTGCAGTGTTTACTTACTGTATCCTGGGAGTAAAGAAAGGGTTAACCTCCTGTGTTTACATATTAGCCCAGAACCACGGGACAGTTCACACACAGCTGACAGCCTTGATTTAAACTTGCTGATAACTTGCAAATAAGGGATAATTAGACTGGCTGTTCTCTGTAAACATACACAGTGTATTTATCTGTCTTTTCCTTGTCTGTTGTGCAAGAGTTTAGGTCTGCTTTAATACAGGGGCAGACAAATATTCACCCCCACCCTTTGAATTATGGAAATTACTTGTTGTTACCAATCAACACAAAGGAGTGACCATGTAGTAACAAGAATATAGAGGTGGCCATAATTGTCTTCCTTTAAATAATGCCAGTTGTGTGTTTATCCTGATGATATTTCTAGTTTCATTCATCTGAATGACACACGAGGAGCTCCGGCTTATTGCACGGGCACGGCTGTACTCTCACAGGCATAGTACAGCCACGCTCATGCATTAAGAGGATCGTGGCCACATAACATATCACACAAGCTCTTGTTGAATATGTTATTGGGGTTCATAAGGCCTGTATTTAGGGCAGTGTCAGAATTCTTGTAGTTTTATTTATGCAGGAAACACTGTCATATGTATATGTTTTAAGTTTGAATGTGCTATGCAAATATATTGCTCTGGGACTTTCTAGTATAAGAAAGATTATAATTGATTCTCATAAAATTGCTTTAATTACACAAGCTAGAACATTTTGTTTATGTTACAAGCATCGCTGAAATGCCAAGTGTATTGTGTGAAGACTGAAAATAGTTTAATATATATTAGTAAGAAATGTGAAATGATGTGTTATATCATAGATTATTTATAATCAATAGACCCTTCTAAAGAAAGAAATAAAAGGTGAACTTCCTTGCACGCTATGAGTGACACACAGTCTCTCAGCGCAGCATCATGACCTATAGGACACCAAAGTGAAAGTGGGCCATTGCGGCCCACGGGCCACGAGAGTGGCTGGGAGCAGCGGTTTTTGTGGCTACCTGATCCGCTCAGCCCCGCGGATCAGGTAGCCTACTTTTTTCATCAATTTTTGAGCCCACCTCGGGCTCTCTTAAAGTTACAGATCCACATGTTATGCTGGGTCAAAATGGCCGACTCCATTTCTGGAAAAGGACAGACACATTCCAAACTAATTAGTAAAGGGACATATCAGAAGTGCTTCATAAAAAGATAGAATGAGATTGTTTAATATTTCTTATTGTTTAATAAGTCCTAGGGCTTGATTCACAAAAGAGTGCTAACTGCCGTTTTCGCGCAAATTTTCACATTGCGCGCGATCGTGAATTTTCGCACGAAATGATAACGTTTTTGCGTGCAAACACGAATTTTCCAGCGAAATCGATATCGTCTTCGCGCGAAAATTCACGTTTGCGCTCAAAACCGTTATCGTTTCGCGTGAAAATTCATGATCGCGCGCAATGCGAAAATTCGCGCGAAAACGGCCGTGCTAACAGTTAGCACTCTTTTGTGAATCAAGCCCCTAGTGTCTGGGGAAATTAAATCATTCAGCAGGTCAAGTGACATCCATTTTTAATTAACTGCGTCATATTGACCCGATAAGCAAATGTCTGTATGTGTACATATCCCAAACTATGTCAATTCCCACAGATAAGTGAAATAATGAATTTGTTAACAAAACCGATTATGGCTTATGTATTCAAAACATGATAAATATTGACACATGAAAATGTCAGCCAATCAGAACAAGAGATTGAGAGAAATTCCAAATTAGGCTGCCATATTGAATCCACTATGTATAAAAATATGTGGTTTCAGATCTATTCAGAGACATCCAAACCAAATCTCTCCTGAAAAACACCTATTCAGCTACAATCCAGAAGAATACCGTCCCACTCGTGGTTCTAGATGCTGTAGAGATGACAGAGATGGGGGTAATATGCTTAACATTCTGGCGATTTACTTTATGAATTTTTCAGCAACCTTAAAGAAAACCTGAACTGAAAATTAAAAGTCAAAATAAGCATACACAAGTCATACTTACCTTCCATGTCGTATACTCCTCAGTGTCTTTCTCCTGTCCCGCGTCCTGTTTGTTCACTGTGATCAAGGGAATTTTCCGTCCTCCATTTTGAAAATGGCCGTTACCCATAACAGCTTTTTGGTCAGCACACAGTTAAACTGTAACATTGCCCACTTGAGCCATAGGGAAACATGGACATTACCTGGTACATCCGTTTCCTCTCAGCTATAACTGACAGCAACTGATATTTTATTGACAGCAACTGATATTTTATTGACAGCAACTGATATATTTCAGATCTGACAAAATATTGTCAGAACTGGAAGGGATTATTGTCAGAAGAAAATAGTGAGCTTCTGAGAGAAACTGATGGCGAGGTAACTATGTAATGTTCATTTGAAGTTACCTCATGTGTTTATTTTAAATATTTTTACTCAGTACAGGTTCTCTTTAAGTTCTGTTAAAGGGAACCTGAACTGAGTAAAATTATTTAAAATAAACACATGATGTAGCTGCAAATGAATATTACATACTTACCTTGCTTTCAGTTCCTCTCAGAAGCTCACCTTTATCTTCTTACAGTGATCCCTTACAGTTCTCACAATAATTTGTCAGAATTGAAATATACCAGTTGCTGTCAGTTATATATCAGCAGCTGTCAGTTACAACTGAACGTGAAAGGTAATGTCCATGTTTCTCTATGGCTCAAGTGAGTGATGTTACAGTTTAACAGTGTACTGACCAGGAGGCTGTTATGGTGTAATGTCCATTTTCAAGATGGAGGATGGAGAATTTCATCAATCACAGCGGACAAACAGGACACGGGAGAGGATAAAGAGATTAATGAGTAGACTACACGGGAGGTAAGTATGACCTGCGTGTGGTGATATATTGGGGTGCTGATGATGTTAAGGATAATACAGGAACATATTCTTTCATTTTTCTGCCTATGTCATGTGTACGTCTGATCAAAGGCAGCTGGCTTCAGGGTAATTGGTCACCTGGCCAGAGGAAACTGAATGCTAATGTTATGGTCTTTATGACAATAGGAAGTACTTTGAGTTTCTGTATGCAGTTCCTCTGAGAGTGGATCACTGCTAATTGGATTGTCTGCATAGCTTTGGAACTCTGTGACATGTAGACACCCAATTGTCCCAAAATACAATTGGACTAATTGAGTCGGCCAACTTCATAGGCTATCAGGAAACTCTGGAATTTACATATGCCAGCCTGATGGGATGTTGAAAAGCCTTGATCAAAGTTGTCACCAATGTGTTTGTCACCTGTAACCGGGGGAGGGGGGGGGGGGGGGGGGCAGGAAAAAGCCTTGACATTTGCATGTCACAGCTAGCCCAGATGTGACAGGGGGCTTGGCAGACGGTGATGTCACACTTTGGGGAAATTGCATTAGATTGTGGGACTGAACATCCATTGCCCGGGGCAACACTTGGGACTATAAGAACCAGCCTGGGACAGTCACAGATCATCTTCTCCCGAGAGTAGCTCATCGCTAGAGATGATTCAGAGGGAATCGGAAAATTCGTATCTCCCCACGGTTGGACATTTGCTCTGGTAAAAGTTCAATTAACGTTTATCCCATTTTATTTTTATGCAAACTTGTCTTGCTGTGTATCCTTGTAAACTTTTATTTTGTAACTTTCTTACTTTGTTTTTGTAAATCTTTTGTATATATTATTTTCTGCATTGTTCCACTTTTTTCCTGGAATATTAAATCGTTATTTAATAAGTTTGACTTCTGCTGTACTAAACTAACACTCATAGCCTAGTAGAGGAGACTGAAGTGTAACGGTGTATAAGTCCATGCCTGATTGTATGATTGAGCAACACTAACGTATAAGATTGTAATTGCATTGTGTGTATGGGCACTTCCGCACTCGACAGCAGAGTGGGAAGTCTCGGAGTGCCTAACAGTATAGTTCGGAACGACTGTTAGTGGTTTTGCTTCACTACAGTGTAAGATTGCAAATGTGTGTGTGTGTGCGTGGCATTCCCATATTTGGCCTAAAGCGCAAAGCTGACACGAATATGAAAATGCGGATTTCATGCTGAGCACTTGACAGCAGAGTGGATGTGTCTAGCAACAGCTAGTGGTGGCAGTGAGAAGTGTTTGAGGGGTCACAGCCTTGTAGTAGTTTCGACTAAGGCTTCTTCCCCTCTCGATCTGGTCAAACCCGCAGTCGGGAACCGTATACGCAGGTGTGCCGCGGGGCCGGCTCCTGACACTGCGTATGGTTATTTTGACTTTTAATTTTCAGTTTAGGTTTTCTTTAAGATGTTAGAAAAAAGTTCTGTTAGAAGTTATTTTTTCAAGAAGATCACTACAAGTTTACCAATGCAATTGAGAGTACTTTTTATCCTTTTTTACATAACACAACTGTTATAATTTTTTTTAATGTACTTAGAAGATTCATGATTGTTTGGCTATAAAGGCCTGATGAAATGGAATACTGTTAGGACAAGCTACCAGTACTTAGAACTGTTCATATTTTGTGTATATGTTGTATGACAAGCAAATACAATTTTTTATGTAAAATAAAATACTGAGTGCTCTGATTCATTTCAAGGTATATGTCAATCTATAATTACTGTTATAGAGGGTTCAGACCCTGATATGCTGGATTTATATGATAGCAACACTTTAAAGGCTTTAAAGAGGAACTCCAGTGAAAATAATTTAATATAAAAAGGTGCTTAATTTTTACAATAATTATGTATACATGATTTAGTCAGAGTTTGCTCATTGTAAAATCTTTCCTCTCCCAGATTCACATTCTGACATGTATTACATGGTGACATTGTTACTGTGGGCAGATTATGTAGCTGTTCTGGCTTTAACAAACAGCTATAAACAGCCATTTCCTGTGTGTGTCATTGTTACATTGTGGCAGTTTGCCCAGAGTACCGTACGGTACCAGAGCCTCTTGTGGGAGGGGTTTCAGCACAAAATCAGTCATACAGCGCCCCCTGATGGTCTGTTTGTGAAAATCATTATATTTTTCATGTAAAAGTGGGTATCAGCTACTGATTGGGATAAAGTTCAATTCTTGGTCGGAGTTTCTCTTTAAAGGCTTGATCCTTTACTAAATTAGCGACCATGCAAAAGGCAAGAACCACTCAGGTTTTTGACAGCAGGTCCAAAATAGATGGATCAGGTTGGGTCATTCTGAAGTACATTAAGGGAATTTGAGATCCTAGAGCTGTTTGGGTTACAGAAAGCAGATAATGAATTAAATATATGCTCTGTTAATACATTTGAGTTGGAGCTCTCTGTAGTATTCCTTTATCCTGTGTTTTCTGTTTCACTTAATTTTATTAAGAGTATAAGTAACAGTACAATTGGGGAAAACATTTTAACATTGCCAGAATTACTTTACAAAAACATCAATCAGCTTTGAAGAATGGTTGACAATCTCAGTTAAGGCATCCAAAGTCTACAGTGGTATTAGTAGAACGAGTTTTGAAAAGTTGTCTTATTGTGTTTATTACTAAACCTGTAGAGGAGTTTAGTGGAAGTAAGGTTGGATGCCATCAGGTCGGGGTGGTTCTGGTAATTGTGGATATATCCCAAGGTGTGTAAAATCAAGGTGCGAGGTTTATTGGACTTATAAATCAAGTTTTTATGTATAAGGAATAGTGGGTGGACTATCCGCTATTTCTAGTGGAACGGGTTTAAGAATTGAGGAGAGGACTCCTATATTGAAATATAGGGCGGTGTCCTGGAAGTATTTAGGGTTGTTTTGCCATTGATGTACCGTGTATTTAGTTTGGAAGTCGATTTTATTAAGCTAAATGTTTGATCTGTTTATAAGTGTCAGAATCCTGGAAATCATACCATGTTGCCCAAAGAAGTGTGATTTTGTCTGCTTTATCTTGGGCTATTAGGATAGCCTCTTCTACCTCTTTGATTCGCTCAACTCTCTGAATCCACTGAAGGGTGGTTGGGGTTAAGGGGGATTTCCACATAGCTGGGATTAAGGCCCGTGCGGCGTTTATCAGGTGGGGGATTGAGGTTTGTTTATATTTTTTTAGGTTGTCTGGTGACGCGTGCAGTAGGAAGACTTCAGGTGTGAATTGAAGTGTTCCACAGGATATTATATTTATCAGTTTGTGGATTTCCATCCAGAAGGGGCGAATGTTGGGGCAATCCCATGCAATGTGTTTCAGGTCAGCATTACTTTGTTGGCATCTCCAGCATATATTGGAGGAAGAGGGAAATATTTTCTGTAACTTGGCCGGTGTTCGGTACCAAGATGTCAGGAATTTGTAGTTCTGTTCTTGGGCATGGGTGTTTAGTGAGGTTTTATGTGCTTTGAGAAAGAGCTGTTCCCATTGTTCATCAGTAAATTCCTTTCCCAATGCTTGATGCCATTCTTTTTGAAAAGGGAGGAGGATTTGGGAGTTTACTGGGCTAAGGAGGTTGTATAACCAGGACACTGTATGTCGGTGTGGGCCTGGAGAATTGCATTTTTGATCAAAAAGAGTGTATGGTTTTTTGAGTGCAGGTGCAGTTTTACTGGAGTTAAGAAAGTGTGAGATTTGTCTGTATTTCCAAGTGGAAATTGGGGTGGGGGAGGTTAAGGTTTTACTTTGATCATAGCTTATCAGTAGGTTTTGGTGGGTGAAGTCACCCAGGCGAGGGGCGTGTTGTGGGGTCCATCCCTTTAAGAAGTTTTTGTCCATTCCAGGTGGGAAACTGGGATTATGAAGAAGCGGGGTCATTGGGCCTAGAGGGTTGGATAAGGTTTGGCATTTACAGGCAGTGTTGAATGCTTTAAGTGTTGCACTAATGAGAGGATGTTGGGGCCCCTTTGCTCGCAGTGATGGGTCAGGGTTCCAGGGGAGACTAGCCAAGTCTGGTCCTACAAAGGCTTGTTCAAGATTCACCCAATCTTTTATTTCAGCGTGTGTCGACCAATCGACAATTCTAGAGAGTTGAGCGGCCATATGGTAGGTTTTAAAGTTTGGGAGGCCAGTTCCACCATCGTGTTTTAAGCGCCTCAGGGTGTTCACGGCTATGCGTGGTTTTCTTTTAGCCCAGATAAATTGGTGGAGGTGTTTGTGGATGTCTTTGAAAAATGAGGGGGGTAGTTGTATTGGCAAGGCTTGACTAATATATAAAAATTTGGGCAAGGCGGTCATTTTGGCGGCTGCTACTCTGCCGAACCAAGAGAGGGACGACAGGCCATTCCATTCTTCAAATAAGTTAGAAAGATTCTGAGCTAGTGGTGCGTAGTTAAGTTTAAAAAGGTTATCTAGTTTAGATGGGAGTTTTATACCCAGATAGGTTATTGACTCTGGTTCCCATCTGAAGGGAAATGAGGTTTTGCAGGTTGCTAGAGTCTGGGGGCTCAGAGTTATGTTGAGAGCACTCGACTTTGAATAGTTGATTTTCAAGTTTGATATGTGTCCGAAGACCTCAAAGGCAGCCATAAGATGCTGGAGAGATTTTACAGGTTCGGTTATGAAAAATAGTAAATCGTCAGCGAATGCTGCAATTTTGTATTCTTTACCATTTATTGTGACTCCTTTGATGTGGTTATGCGCTCTGACCATGTTCAGGAAGGGTTCCAGAGTCAATATATATAATAGAGGCGATAGGGGGCAGCCCTGTCGCGTTCCATTCCTCAATGAGAAAGAATCAGAAAGGATTCCATTGGCCAGGACTCTGGCATTAGGATTAGAGTACATTAAAGTGAGCCAGGACATCATAGCGGGGCCCAGTCCCAGGTTGGATAAGACTGCAAACATGTAGTCCCATGCTACTCTATCAAAGGCCTTCTCGGCATCCGTGGATAGAAACATGCCCTCCACGGGATGCCGAGAAAGCCAAGAGTGCACCCCCACCGCCTTGTAGGTATTGTCTCGTGCTTCTCTCCCCATCACAAATCCCACCTGATCTTTTCCCACCTTTTCTTGCACTGTTTCTTGCAAGCGCACGGCCAATATTCTTGCCAGTATCTTTGCATCAAGGTTTAGCAAAGATATTGGCCTGTAGCTCTGGCAGATAGCAGGGTCTTTGCCACTTTTAGGGATAATTGTGATGTGGGCTTCCAATAACTGACTAGAAGGGGTAGTTCCAGGGGGTAAGTTGTTAAAGGCCTTTACAAAGGCAGGGGCCAGGATAGGTGCGTAAGTTTTGTAATATTGAGCAGTTAGGCCGTCAGGGCCAGGGCTTTTACCAGGTTTTTGAGCTTTTACTGCTGCGTAATATTCTGAAGTTGTAATTTCCTTGTCTAAGTCCTTGGCTATTTCTGAATTAACAGGGGACAGGCCATAGCTGGAGAGAAATTTGTTTATCTCTATTTGCCTTTCATCTGTGTCACTTTGGTTGGGTTTCAAGTTGTAGAGCTGTGCGTAATAAGATCGGAATATTTTAGCTATTTCTGGGAAGGAGTGGTGGACCTTGCCAGAGTTATCTTTGATTTTGTGGATTTGACGGGAAGCTTGTTTCTTTCGGAGGAGCCTAGCTAGCAAGGGGCCTGTTTTGTTTGCGTATTCGTAGAAAAGTTTAGTCTGGAGCATAAATTTCCTTCTGACATCTCTGTGAAGTAGGTTTAACAAATCTTCTCGGAGAAGTGTTAGTTCCTGTAGTGTGGATTGCAAAAGAGTTTGCTTGTGTTGGTGTTCTAGAGCTTGAATTTTAGATGTCAGAAGCAAATACCTCCCCAATCTTTCTTTTTTCTTCCTAGCTCCTATTCTTATCAGTTCACCTCTAAGAACTACCTTGTGTGCTTCCCATGTAGTCAAAGGGGAAACATCAGGGTTTGTATTTTCTTTAAAATAGTTAGTCAGAGTTCTAGATATTGATTCACGTGTTTCGTCGTCTGTTAGTAATTGAGGGTTTAACCTCCAGTGGAATTGTTTCTGTCTAGGTGTAGACATTGTTAAGGTTAAAAAGATAGGGGCGTGATCTGAGATGTCAATACTGCCTATGGAAGCATTACGTATAATTTCAAGATCAGGTTGGGAAAGAAAAAGATAATCTATTCTGGAGTATCTTTTGTTGGGGTTCGAATAGTATGTATAGTCGCGTCCCTTAGGATGAAGGAGACGCCAAGTGTCTATCAGTGACAGTTCTTTGAGCTTAATTTTGAGGGCTCGGAGGGCTTTGTAGGGAAGGACTGTGTGTCCTGTTGATGTGTCTATTAAGGGTAGTAAGGGAATGTTTAGGTCTCCTCCAAGAATAATCATTCCTTTGGCGAAAGATTGCAATGAGTTTAAGATTTTTATCAAGTAACTGACTTGCCCAGTATTTGGTGCGTATACGTTGGCAATAGTGACATCTCTCGATTCAACTGTACCCCTAATGAAAATAAAGCGACCTTCTGGGTCAGTCTTCATATCATGTTTCTGGAAGGGGCAATTTTTGTGGATGAGAATTGAGACACCCTTTGATTTAGAAGTTGGGGAGGTGGCATAATAGTGGGTCCTGTAGTTTTTAGAGAGCATTTTGGGGATTGAGTCTGATCTAAAATGTGTCTCTTGAAGGAGGGTCAGTGAGATATTTTCCTTGTGCAGTTTGTCAAAGAGGAGGGATCTCTTTTGAGGAGTATTGAGACCATGGACATTAAATGAGCATATCTTCCAGGACAGTGAACCTGTGTGGGTATGGCAGGTTGAAGGAGTCATTTTAGTAAAGCGTTGTGAAGACAGTCCTATATAGGTAAGTCCTATTAACAGAATGTAAAGCGGGTGGGATATGAAATACATTCGGATCAGTCAGTTATAGATATTTACTGACTGAGCACTATGTCCGAAAAGTTTCAGTGGTGTAATCTTAGATACACACACTGAGTGGGGTAGGGATTTGGAGACAAGTGGGAGATAAAGTGATTTTCAACCTCTAAACCCTACGGCCTGTAGTTTAAGATGAAAAAATTGTAGAACATATTATTAATGAAGAGCACAGAACAAATAACCATTGAACGATTAGGCTTCCTATAGCCATTTCAAACTTTATACGCATCGACTAAAGCTATAAGCAGGATAAGCCATATGAGCTTAAACAGAACCTTTAAGAACCAGAAATTACAGTAAAAAAGTAATGGAGAGTCCCCATTTCTTATGTGATTATGTATTAGTTAACTTAGATTGGCATGGAGCATAAACATTTAGTGATCAACCTGAGTGGGGGGAGTTTTTGTTATAACATATCTCAATGCAAAAAGAGAGCTTAAGAATTGTTCGTTATGAGTAGTTTAAAAAAGAAAAAAGGGGGGAAATGAGGTGACTTTGCTGTTCAAGTCTGTGTGGATCCATGGTGGAAAGTTCAGACGATTGGCACTAGTATTTGGAGTGTATTTGTGTGTCGCCATAGGTTGCTGCAGCGGAGGCAGAAAAGCATTGGATATAGGGGTAGTTAAAGTAACCAAGTTTTGAATGAGTAGAGGGGACTTAAAGGTATAAACAAGTGGGTGAATAAAGTTACCACATCTTCAAGGTTCTTCATCGTCCTGCTGGTGCTGAGGTGGAGTCTTGTCGGGGTTGTTAACTCGGGCAGTGGAGCGTAGGTATCGTTTCCCCGGCTCAGGGTCTTGCGGTCTTTGGTGCTTTGAGGGTTGCTCTTGGTGGTCGGCGCGGTTTGATTGTGCCGATTCATCGTCAGATTCAGAAGAGGACTGTTGTCTTGATCTACGTCGATCTGGAGGAGGGATAGGGTCGACATCAGTGTACCAGTCAGGGATTTTCAAGGTCGGCAGATGTAGAATTTGGCAGAAGTCTGGGAGGTCTGCAGGGAGACGTAGGTTAGCGATCTTCCCATTTTTTGTAGCTGTTAGGCAAAAGGGGAACCTCCATCTATAGACAATACTGCGTTTTCTGAGCTCTTCCAGAAGAGGTTTGAGTGTGCGTCTGTTTTGCAGGGTTATAGGGGACAGATCCTGGAAGAGCTTTATCTCTGTCTCGTTGAAGTATATCGCATCCTGACTGCGTGCTTTTTGCATGATTTCTTCCTTTAAGCTAAAGTCTTGGATACAACAAATTACATCTCTGGGTGGGTCGTCATCAAATCTCCTTAATCTGAGAGCTCGATGAGCTCGGTCCATGGTGATAGGGGAATCGGATTCTCTATTTAGAAGGTTATTAAAGATAGACAGTAATGCGGATCTTACTTGTTCTGACGACACAGATTCTGGCAGGCCTCTCACCCTGATATTGTGCCTCCGACCTCTGTTATCAAGATCTTCAATCTTTCTGTTGAATTCCATCATGCGTGTATCTTGCTTGCTAGAGGAGGCTTGCAGCGTTCCGACTTGTTTGGAGAGGTCTTCGCCATTTTGTTCCAAGTGGCTCACTCTGGAGGCGAGACTTGTCACTTCCTCTTTCAGGTCAGTGATGGCGGCGGTAAGCGTGCGTTTGATATCTGCCGCGATGTCCTGCATGATGGAGGTGGTGGGGATATCCTTTAGCATGCCGACTACTATTCCTCCAGCCGCAGTGTCTTCTTGGTGTGTTGTGGGGCCGGAGCCGGAGTCTGAGGTTTCGGCCAGGACAGGCGCCATGTTGGGTGGCGCGCCCGAGGTAGGCCCCGACTTCTGGGGTTTAAAGATGTTCGGGATTTGCCGGTTGGCAGTGGTTCCTTGGTCACCTAGATGTTTAGTAGGTGCTGTATTTTTGTTCTGGTTCTTCTGCATGGTGTTAGAAGCGAGCGGCGGGCCGGTTGAGCGGGTTCAGTGGAGGAGCTTCACTCTCACGCAGCCATCTCACTTGAGCGCCAAGCCACGCCCCCATCCTGTGTTTTCTGATGTTCAGAGTGAGACCTGTATTTTATCCATGCATGTGCTGTAATGACTGATTATGGTAGGCATTAAATTGTGAGCTCCCCTCAGGGACATGTAATCACATGCCTATGTACACTATGTAAAAGTACTGCAGAAGGTGTTAGCACTATATAAATACAATGTAATGAAAATAATGATAATGCACGCATGCAAATAATACAATGTAATGAAAATAATGATAATGCACGCATGCAAATAATACAATGTAATGAAAATAATGATAATGCACGCATGCATAATGCACACAACGGAGAGGGCCCCTCCTTTGCAGATGCTGACCTCACCAGGTCGGTATCTTCTGTGCTTCCATGAGCATGTAGCCATGCAGTAGTTCTGGGCCTGCGCATGCGCAGATGATGCCGTCCTGGCGAGGTCGGCTTCTGCAACGGAGGGGACCCCAGAGCTGCAGCGAGGGACAGATCGACTGCCAGGGGCTAGAGGAAGCCTCAGGTAAGTAAATCTTTTTTTTTTTTTTATCCTCGGATGTTTCCTATAAGGAAGCCCCAGGTAAGTATGGAACCTGAGACTTCTTTCATCTCAGGTCCCATCAAATACTATATACTGTATACTGATCTTTTCATGAATTGTCCATTTGAAAAAAAAAAGAGCACTTGTATCTCACTTTTTGGGACAGTAATGATTGTTAAACTGCTCTGCTACCTGAAGGCCATAAAAGACTTTGTCAGACAGTAGATGACTAAAAAAAAAAGAGGCGTGTTGAAAACTTTTGCAAATGTTAACTTTTTAAGAAAAACAATTGTGCCAAGGAAGAGTTTGATTCGTCCATTTGCAAGCTGAACATATTTGCATTATCCTGCAGGAACTTGTTATTATTTGCCTCTCATTGACCATCACTACTGAAAACACACAAAACAACTAACTTTGATCAATGATGGTGCTTGAGTGGCTGTGGTGGGTACACCATTATTATGTTGTCTCACATTGGATAGACCAAACCTAATATCATTGAGTACAAATGTGTAGTGTTTGGAGATTTTTTTTCAATGATTACAACTATGAGTTTTTCTTTTCAGGACTCCCTGATCTGGTTCCTGATGCTCTTTTTATCCAAAGTGCCGCCTACATACAAAGAGTACCCATGTATAGCCTTCGGTGTGCAGCAGAGGAGAATTGTTTGGCCAGGTAAGAGACAGCAAAACACAGTCACAAAACTGAAATGATTAATGCTTTATGCTAGTGACCATAATTTGGTATTACTGATGAAGAGAAAACCTGTTTGTTACAATGGAGGATAACATTTTACCTTCTTTATATTTAGCATCATTGCTATGGAAAGTTAAAACGCATCAGTTTTTAAGTGTATACACAGAGATCCCCAACCCTGCCCACCAACAGTACATGTTTTTCAGAAAACCACAAACATCCACAGGTGGGGTAATTAGTGTCTCAGTAAAAGCTTATTAACTACCTCTGTAGATTTCCACAAAACATGCAGTGTTGGTGGGCCTTGAGGACAGGGTTGGGGAACAGTAGTGTATTGGGTAAAAGAGGCCTTACGCATAACATGTGCCAAGTCACAAGAGGCAGAAAATGAGAAGAAGACAGGAGAAGGATGGAACAGCAGGGGCAGGTGAGATATACTATAGTGCAGGGGCCTCAGCAAGCACAAAAGAGTTGAGGGGAAGATCGGGGCAGTTAGGGGGTAACAACTGTCTTTTAGGGCCCTGGTAGCTGAATTTGTTAAGGGGGCCCCCCAGGTTACCTTTGCCCCAGGGCCCCATCAGAGGTCGAAATGGCCCTATCTGGGCCCTCTGCTACAATGGAGAAGTGATAGAATATCACGTAAGTTAAAATATTCCTCAAGTTAACTGCAAAAAGAGCTAGGAATAGCTAGCTTTTTTCTTTGCTTCCAGTATGTTATAGAAATAGAACAGTAACAAATCTACTGTATATTAGGTTCAGCACTTCTTTAAAAATATGTTATATTGTGGAAAACTGAATATTTCCTATTGTATTTTATGTTGTTTACTGATCTAGGCATCAGCCTGAGTATTATCTTGCCGTTATATTATTACACTAGTTGACCTAAGCCCGATCAAAAACAGGCTGTAGGTCTTTTCATGCCATTCAGTCAATGCGCATGTGCGCATACCTGTCCACACACACCCATCCCCATTCGCCCGCCTCCCTGGCCCCGTCCCCCTGTCCCAACGGCCGTCAGTCCTGCACATGTGCAGAAGCGCAACACACGGACACAGGGACAGGATGACGCAGGGACACCTGCAGTTTTATTATATAGGATGCCCCATCATCTGTTGTCCCCTGATTTTTTTGCTTTGTATGCATATTGATTTAAATTATGAAAATAATGCATATTGATCATACTGAATGAAAAAAAAACTATTAGGGAGTGCTTTGGACTTTTTTGCTTAGAGATTATAGAAATAACCCATAAAAAGAACTGTTCTTGAAAATTAGGTGCGTTTTAGGAGTTGAATTACTATTGATGCACTAAATCAAACAAACGTGCCTTTGGGGGTAATCGTGTTAAGAAATCCTGTTTGGCATTGCACTTAACTAAGCTATTAGATGATAAATATTTCCATGGCATTAATCATTTATGTGCTTGCAGCTTTGAACTACTGTACTTCATTTTTAGATCTGATTTCTGCAGGGATCTGCTGATCTAATGCTGATAAAGATGACCTCTAACGGTGAAATTTCTTGCGAAAAATTGTTTGAGTGATCAGAAATTCTGATTGGATTGGTTGTAAATAATCTCCATTGATGGGCACAATCGATTACGAACGATTTTAAAAAAACGATTGGATTTTTGTTGAACCAACATTTGGATTTTCTTTGATAAAGGAGAAGAGAAGCAGATCCGGAACTGGTTGCAGTAATCCAACAATCCAGCAGGTACAGTTTAAACACAAGGGGCTCGATTCACAAAGCGGTGCTAACCCAGTTAGAGACTTTAGGCATGATAACCATTGCACCACGCCGGTGAACAGCCAGTTTAGGTGTGATAAGTTTAGGCGTGATAAGTTTAGGTGTGATAAGTTTAGGCATGCTAAGTTTAGATAAGTTTAGTTCGCTTGCAAAGTCCCGCACGCAAAGCAGCGCCATTAAACTTTATGCGAAGTGCACCAGACTTTGCTGGCGCAAAACTTTTGATCAGCTGTGCACTGCAGTGCTAACCCAGTTGGTGCTTAAACTTATCACTCTTATGGTGGCCATACATGGTACAATTTTTTCATCCAATCTTACCATTTCTATGTAGTATAAGGGTAAATTAAGTGAATATATTCTATTACATAGAAATGGTAAGATTGGATGAAAAAATTGTACCATGTATGGCCACCACTAAACTTATCACACCTAAACTTATCATACCTAAACTTATCACTCCTAAACTTATCACACCTAAACTTATCATGCCTAAACTTATCACACCTAAACTTATCATGCGTAAACTTATCACACCTAAACTTATCACACCTAGGCCCATATGCAATTCACTTTTTCACCTGACTTTTCTCCCAGGAGATAATTTTTCATCTCTGATTTAAAATTACTTTTCAGCACTTTTCAACTAAAAAAGTACCAAAAAGATGGTGAAATAGTACTATCAAAATTATTTTAAGTATTTTCTTGCTTTCTGGTGGTTTAAAGGGCAATTTATTGACAAGTTTAAAATATCACCTAGGAGAAAACTCAGGTGAAAAAGTGAATTGTATATGGCCCCTAAACTTATCATGCCTAAACTGAGTTTAGGCATGATAAAGGGCTTTTCACCAGCGTGCTAACTGTTAGCACCGCTTTGTGAATCAGGCACAAGGAGTGAAAGGGTCGTCCTAACAGCTGTTTTGCAGGTCTACCTGCTTCTTCAGAGGCTCAGAGGCCCTGCCCTTTTTACTCCTTGGGCCTGATTCACAAAGCGGTGCTAACAGTTAGCATGCTGGTGAAAAGCCCTTTATCACGCCTAAACTCAGTTTAGGGGCCATATCCTATTCAAGGTGATAAGTAGCTTGCAGATGCGAGCTACTTATCACCTTGCCATCGCGCGAGGATTACCGGCAAATCCTACTGCCCATATCCTTCGCGCGATGGCCGATCGTTAGGGAGCATTACTCAGGCGAAAGCCTGAGCAATGCTCCCTTTTACCGAGCGATGGGGAGTGAGGTTTACGCTGTGGTGCTGTCCATCAGCACCACGGCCTCACTCCCCACACATGCGCACTCGCCCGCCGCCATCTTCCGCCGCTGCATCTGGGGGTCTTCTTTAATAAGGAGACCCCCAGAGCTCCCAGTCGGGTCGCCGCACAGTTTAGAAGCCCCCGCGCAGCTCTGCACCGGCACCCCTTCTGGCATACATACCGCCGCAGATCACCCGCCGCCTCTCGCCGCAAAATCCGTCACGTAATTACAGTGTATCTAACACTGTAATTACTGTTAGCATAGAAGGAGCCCGGGCAAAGCATCTTTGAATCTGCAGCCTGGGCTCCCCATTGGTAAGCTGTCTGAGCCATTTTATTGGTTTAGATAGCGGACCAATGGGGAGCACAGGCTGCAGATTCAAAGATGCTTTGCCCGGGCTCCTTCTATGCCGACAGTAATTACAGTGTTAGATACACTGTAATTACGTGACGGATTTTGCGGCGAGAGGCGGCGGGTGATCTGCGGCGGTATGTATGCCAGCAGGGGTGCCGGTGCAGAGCTGCGCGGGGGCTTCTAAACTGTGCGGCGACCCGACGGGGAGCTCTGGGGGTCTCCTTATTAAAGGAGACCCCCAGATGCAGCGGCGAAGACGTGCGTTAGCTAGTTTAGACCTGCTTTTTGCAGGTCCAAGCTAACGCTCATGTCTGCCGGGAAGCATCGCTTCCCGGAGACATGATAAGGGTAATTGGATTCAGTGTTAAGAACTCGCTGGGCGATTATATCGCCCAAGCGAGTTCTTTTCCGCCTGGGGGGGGTCTAAAGTTTAATTAGATTAGGCGATGCCCCCATCGCCTAAGTTAAGAACTCGCCAGTGCTTAGCGCTGGCGAGTTCAGCAATAGAATATGGCCCCAGGTGTGATAAGTTTAGGTGTGATAAGTTTAGGCATGATAAGTTTAGGTGTGATAAGTTTAGGCGTGATAAGTTTAAGCACCAACTGGGTTAGCACCGCAGTGCACAGCTAATCAAAAGTTTTGCGCTAGCAAAGTCTGGTGCACTTCGCATAGAGTTTAATGGCGCTGCTTTGCAGGCGGGACTTTGCGCGCGATCTAATCTTATCTAAACTTATCATGCCTAAACTTATCACGCCTAAACTTATCACACCTAAACTGGCTTTTCACCAGCGTGGTGCAATGGTTATCACGCCGTTAGCACCGCTTTGTGAATCGAGCCCTTTGTGTGTAAACTGTACCTGCTGGATTAAAGAATTGTTGGATTACTGCAACCAGTGCCGGATCTGCTTCTCTTCTCCTTTATCAAAGTATCAGTTTGTTATGAGATGGTGAGCACGGTGCATTTGTAACCAGAATCCAGCTGCTGTTTCCAGTCCTTATTTGAGTGCCAGCCACAATACTTTTTCTCCTTTACAATTTGAATTTTCTTGTTGGTTGTTATAGATAGGAAGCAAAGATTAGTTAGTTGATGGTGTAGTGAACGATTTCACTTCCGATCAGAATTGTCTGATCGCTCAAACGATTTTTCTCTAGAAATTGGATCGCTAGTGGCCACCTTAACACTTTTGCCAGTATTAGCTCTGTACTACCCAATGTAGCAGTGCAAAACTAATACTGTACAACCATTTCACGTGTACTATTCCCCCTTCCTCTTCTGAACACCTTCCTATTAAATAAAGTATGGCCTTTCCTAGTACATGTTTATAACATTAAAATATTGTTTTGATGTTCGTTAGACTTAAAATTTTTGTTGGATTTGATGTTTTTAACAAATTAATTTAAACTAGGCATTTATCAGTACAGTGGAGGAAGCATTTGAAGTACTGAACTCTTCCACAAGACAGAAGGAAAACATAGAGAAATGCAACCTGTATGTATATAGAGAGTTTAGCCTGTCTAATTCCCCCTCATCTGGGACAAAGCACAAGTTGTAATTTGATCCCTCAGTTGCATCAGCTTCCTGCCACGGCAGAGAGCTAATTAGTAAACACAGGATGTTAACAATATGTCTGCTTCCATGAAAGCAGGAAGTAGACAAACTGTAGATTTATTGCAGGATTTGTATAACGTGTAACAAAGATTTTTTTTCTTTAAAGGTTACTATGTTGCTGCTTATCTTTTAGAGCAGAGAGAAAGTTCTGAGTTCAGGTCCACTTTAGAGAGGTCTGAGAATGCTCCTTAGTGCTGTTACATAGTTTCATAGCTATTTGGGTTTAAAAAAGACATACGTCCAACCAGAAAATAAAGTACAACACCAGCCTGCACCCTCACATATTGCTGCTGATCCAGAGGAAGACAAAAACAAACCCTTACAAGGCTTGGTCCAACTAGCCCCAAAAGTGAAAAGAAATTCCTTCCCGACTCCAGATGGCAATCAGGTAAAATCCCTGGATCAACACCACCAGGCATTACCTAGTAATTATAGCCATGGATGTCTCTCAATGCAAGGAAAGCATCTAAGCCCCCCCTTAAACTCAGATATAGAATTTGCCATAACTACTTCCTGTGGCAATACATTACACATTTTAATGACTCTTACTGTAAAGAACCCTTTCCTAAATAAATGGCTAAAACGTTTTTCCTCCATGCGTACATCATGTCCCCTAGCCCTCTGTAAAAGCCTTGGGACAAAAAGTTCCTCCACCAATCCTTAGAAATGGCCCGAACCTCCGATTTTCGGTTTGCGAACTGGGTTCGCGAACTTCCACAAAAGTTCGGTTCGCACGAACTGTCTCGAACTTAAATAGACTTTAATGGGTAGGCGAACTTTGAAAGCTAGAAACACTTATGCTGGCCACAAAAGTGATGGAAAAGATGTTTCAAGGGGTCTAACATCTGAGTTTTTGCATGGATGAGTGGGATAGACGCCAAAAAATGTGGATTTGACGCAAAGTAGCGTTTTAAGGGCAGAAATCACATTGAATGCTAAATTGCAGGCCTAAAGTGCTTTAAAACATCTTGCATGTGTATACATCAATCAGGGAGTGTAATTAGAGTGCTTCACACTGACACACCAAACTCACTGTGTAACGCACCGCAAACAGCTGTTTGTGTTGTGACGGCCGTGCTGGACTGGTGTGCACCATGGCAAGATTGCTCTTCCTCAGTTATATCAGGTAATGTCTGACTGCCTTATCAACTTTCAATGGTTCTTTCTACACCATTGTTAAAGCTTACATCTTTTTTTTTTTAATTACTTTTTCTGCTGGCTGTTCAGTACCTGGCTGTAACGAGAATCTGTTATGGAGAGCAAGTCTGCCATTGTGAGTGACCACAGATAATGGCCGGGGAATCAGGGTTCGATTCCAGTCCGGAGTGGGAGCCTTAGAACCGGCTACCACCACCACACATCCATGTAAGGACCCATTTGCTGTATAAGTAATGTACCTGCCCTGACCGTGCTTTGCAGACCAGGCATCTGTGGTCAGATGGACCCTTGAGCCAGCGCAAGATGAACCAAATCGAAAGCACTTGCCAAAAATGTGTTATGGAGGGCAAGTCTGCCATTCATTCAACTTTCGATGGTACTTTCTCGGTAGCATGGTGACCACGGGTAATGGACGGGGAATCCTGGTTCAATTCCGGTCCGGAGTGGGAGCTTAAGAAACCGCTACCACCACCACACATTCAATTAAGGTGGCAGGCACGCTGTGGGCAAAGGAGCAGGTACTGCTACCACCACACATCCAAGGAAGGAAGCAGGCACACTGTGGGCAAAGGAGCAGGAACGACTACCACACATCCAAGGAAGGCAGCAGGCATGGCATGCACATCCCGAGGTAGTGACCAAAAATAACAATACAGGAGGACTTTCGAGGCCCTGCTGTATTTGAGATGAATCAACTTTAAATCCTTTAACGAGAATCTGTTATGGAGGGCAAGTCTGCCATCCATTCAAGTGAAAGGTATGCACTGACTGCCAGGTATAATACAATGTGTAGTCAAAGATGCAGTGAAAGGTATGCAGTGACTGCAAAAAGCTGTTTGTGTAGTGACGGCCGTGCTGGACTGGTGTGCACCATGACGAGAGTGCAGGTAATGGCGGGTTTCCAGCCTATATGGTCGCCGGGCTGAGGTAGCTGAATGACAGAACAGTGACTGTCCAGCTGATCAAATTTGGTCTGTCCACAATGAAGCGATGACCTTATTATCGTGGGTGTGCCCCCCTCCCCCGAAACACTCATATAGCCGGCGGTCATTGCTTCAATGTGATACGCAAGCCCCTTCACCGCTGCAAGGTAATGATCACAAAGGGTAATTGGCACATGTATGTGCCTTTTTGTTTTGTTGTTGCAGCTGCAGTGCAGCCAGAAAACTTAGGCAGGCATGTACATGCACCAGAAAAATTATTATAGCGGCCGCTGCTAGCAGCGGCCTTAAAAATTCAGGAATCCACCTGGAGTCCTGGACCCTGTTGGTGGTGGCGGAGAAGGCAGTCAAGCGGCCTGCGGGCAGAGATGCTCTTGTGGGGAGCGACTTAGTCTTGGGGCAGGCAGTCACACGGCGTGCAGGCAGAGATGATGTGTGTCGGGACTGACTTAGTCTTCGGGCAGGCCTGAGCGTGCTTTGCAGACCAGGCATCCGTGGTCAGATGAACCCATGACCCAACGCTGTGTGCCAGAGATGTCACCACTTGCCTTTCAACATCATGGTACAGTTTAGGTATCACCTTTTTTGAGAAAAAATTGCGGCCTGGTATCTTCCACTACGGTGTGTGGCTTTGCTTTTGTGTACTGCTTTTCCTCAGGTGTTCATCCCATTGCAGTTTGTGCTTTGTAATCATGTGTCTTCGGAAGGTAGTTGTCCCTACACGGGTCTTGGTCTTTCCACGGCTCAATTTTCTGTGGCAAAGAGTACACATGGCATTGCTCTCATCTGAGGCAGACACACCAACAAATTTCCACACTGCTGTGCCCTGGGGTGATGGCACTTTGGTGGGGGCGGCCTACTGAGTGTTAAGTGGGGTGCCAGAATCAGTGCAGGAGGAGGAAGATATGTCACGCTTCCGTGCAGAAGTTGAGAAAGATGAGGTGTTCTGGACGTAGTTGACTATTTAAGTCAACTACGTCCTGACAATATTGGGGGTTGATGGCACGTGCCTTCTTCTGAACACTGTACTTTGGTCAAGGGCCACACGAAATCACAACAGAGCAACCCTGAACAGACCTGCCAGGTGGCCTGCCTCTGCCTTTTGTTTTGTCCATATTGGGGGGGATGAAGTGAAAGGTATGTACTGACTTGACTAATACAATGTTCAGTCACACAGGTGCAGTTAACAGGTATGCACGGAGTGGTATATCACACTGCGTACACTCACGTAGGTAGATGGGTGCACTGAACACAACAGGTAGGTATATGCAGTGATGGGTATTACAAATGTGCACCTGTCACACATGTACCGTGAACAGGTACAGTGACTGGTGGTACTAAATATCACACTGTGTGCGCTCATGTAGGTAGGTGGGTGCACTGAACACAACAGGTAGGTATATGCAGTGATGGGTATTACAATGTGCACCTGTCACACACAGACAGGTACCGGACAGGCACAGTGACACTGTGTGCGCTCACATAGGTAGGTGGGATGCACTGTGAACAACAGGTAGGTATATGCAGTGATGGGTATTATAATGTGCACCTATCACACACAGACAGGTACCGGACATGCACAGTGACACTACGTGCACTCACATAGGTAGGTGGGTGCACTGTGAACAACAGGTAGGTATATGCAGTGATGGGTATTATAATGTGCACCTGTCACACACAGACAGGTACCGGACAGGCACAGTGACACTGCATGCGCTCACGTCAGTAGGTGGGTGCACTGAAGTGAACAACAGGTAGGTATATGCAGTGATGGGTATTACAATGTGCACCTGTCACACACAGACAGGTATCGGACAGGCACAGTGACACTGCGTGCGCTCACATAGGTAGGTGGGTCAGGGTGCACTGAAGTGAACAACAGGTAGGTATATGCAGTGATGGGTGATACAATGTGCACCTGTCACACACACAGGTAGTCACTGAGTGTGCTTGGCCTGGCAGTGGCACACACAGTAGGAATTACCAAGGCTGTCTATGTGTGGGAGACACACACAAAAAAAAAAAACAAGAACAAGACTAGCTCTCAAAAGAGCTGTTGAGGGGTGATTTTTTTAGCAATAAGAATCAGCAAGGAGCAAGCTAAGAAGCCTACAAGAGCCTAACTAAGCTTTTCCTATAGGTCTCTGCACAGCAGCTCTCCCTTCTCTAATTACTGCAGGCACACGAGTGAGTCCAATGACTGACGCTGCCTGCCTTTTATAAGGGGGGGGGGGGGGGGGTTCCAGGAGGGAGTGTAGCCTGATTGTCTACAATGTGCCTGCTGACTGTGATGTAGAGGATCAAAGTTGACCCTAATGATGCACTATGGGGGCGAATCGAACTTCCGGAAAAGTTTGAGGTTCTCCACGAACGCGAATCACCGAAGTTCGCCAGTAACCGTTCGGGCCATCTCTACCAAGCTTTTATATTGCCCTCTGATGTATTGATATGTGTTAATTAGATCTCCTCTAAGGCGTCTTTTCTCCAGACGAAATAAGTCCAGTAATAAGTCCGTTTCTGCGCAATTCTTAAATTTAAATTTACTGGTAGCGCGCCCAGGCTATGCATATGCATAGGTAGGTTTTAGTTAGTGTTAGGTCCCCTCCCATGGAGGAAAGACTTCTACGATAGTGGGAGGGACAAGTACCTAACAAATTGCAAATTGTTAGTGAAACTAACATCCTCCAAGTGGTAGACAGGTCATGTGTGTGCTCATTGTGTATTTGAATCCCATGAGTGGGGTGTGCACTTTTTTGCAGGTAAGCACTCATCTGTTTTTAAGTAGCGCTGTTCATTTCTTTGCTATGTTTGATTTAATTCTGGTCAGCTGCTCCCACTTGATAGTTTTTCTTTGGTGTATATGCAGAGCCTCTGTTTGGGTTCAAGGTGCGTTTTGTAGTTCCTGGGGGGGCTCAGCGCATCTCTGAGCTGAGGCCATCCAGAGGCGGCCTGGTGATGCGCTGATCCCACTTTTTCTGCGCAATTCTTAAATTTAAATTTACTGGTAGCGCGCCCAGGCTATGCATATGCATAGGTAGGTTTTAGTTAGTGTTAGGTCCCCTCCCATGGAGGAAAGACTTCTACGATAGTGGGAGGGACAAGTACCTAACAAATTGCAAATTGTTAGTGAAACTAACATCCTCCAAGTGGTAGACAGGTCATGTGTGTGCTCATTGTGTATTTGAATCCCATGAGTGGGGTGTGCACTTTTTTGCAGGTAAGCACTCATCTGTTTTTAAGTAGCGCTGTTCATTTCTTTGCTATGTTTGATTTAATTCTGGTCAGCTGCTCCCACTTGATAGTTTTTCTTTGGTGTATATGCAGAGCCTCTGTTTGGGTTCAAGGTGCGTTTTGTAGTTCCTGGGGGGGCTCAGCGCATCTCTGAGCTGAGGCCATCCAGAGGCGGCCTGGTGATGCGCTGATCCCACTTTTTCTGCGCAATTCTTAAATTTAAATTTACTGGTAGCGCGCCCAGGCTATGCATATGCATAGGTAGGTTTTAGTTAGTGTTAGGTCCCCTCCCATGGAGGAAAGACTTCTACGATAGTGGGAGGGACAAGTACCTAACAAATTGCAAATTGTTAGTGAAACTAACATCCTCCAAGTGGTAGACAGGTCATGTGTGTGCTCATTGTGTATTTGAATCCCATGAGTGGGGTGTGCACTTTTTTGCAGGTAAGCACTCATCTGTTTTTAAGTAGCGCTGTTCATTTCTTTGCTAAATATCACACTGTGTGCGCTCATGTAGGTAGGTGGGTGCACTGAACACAACAGGTAGGTATATGCAGTGATGGGTATTACAATGTGCACCTGTCACACACAGACAGGTACCGGACAGGCACAGTGACACTGTGTGCGCTCACATAGGTAGGTGGGATGCACTGTGAACAACAGGTAGGTATATGCAGTGATGGGTATTATAATGTGCACCTATCACACACAGACAGGTACCGGACATGCACAGTGACACTACGTGCACTCACATAGGTAGGTGGGTGCACTGTGAACAACAGGTAGGTATATGCAGTGATGGGTATTATAATGTGCACCTGTCACACACAGACAGGTACCGGACAGGCACAGTGACACTGCATGCGCTCACGTCAGTAGGTGGGTGCACTGAAGTGAACAACAGGTAGGTATATGCAGTGATGGGTATTACAATGTGCACCTGTCACACACAGACAGGTATCGGACAGGCACAGTGACACTGCGTGCGCTCACATAGGTAGGTGGGTCAGGGTGCACTGAAGTGAACAACAGGTAGGTATATGCAGTGATGGGTGATACAATGTGCACCTGTCACACACACAGGTAGTCACTGAGTGTGCTGGGCCTGGCAGTGGCACACACAGTAGGAATTACCAAGGCTGTCTATGTGTGGGAGACACACACAAAAAAAAAACAAGAACAAGACTAGCTCTCAAAAGAGCTGTTGAGGGGTGATTTTTTTAGCAATAAGAATCAGCAAGGAGCAAGCTAAGAAGCCTACAAGAGCCTAACTAAGCTTTTCCTATAGGTCTCTGCACAGCAGCTCTCCCTTCTCTAATTACTGCAGGCACACGAGTGAGTCCAATGACTGACGCTGCCTGCCTTTTATAAGGGGGGGGGGGGGGTTCCAGGAGGGAGTGTAGCCTGATTGTCTACAATGTGCCTGCTGACTGTGATGTAGAGGATCAAAGTTGACCCTAATGATGCACTATGGGGGCGAATCGAACTTCCGGAAAAGTTTGAGGTTCTCCACGAACGCGAATCACCGAAGTTCGCCAGTAACCGTTCGGGCCATCTCTACCAAGCTTTTATATTGCCCTCTGATGTATTGATATGTGTTAATTAGATCTCCTCTAAGGCGTCTTTTCTCCAGACGAAATAAGTCCAGTTTATCTAACCTTTCTTGGTAAGGTAAACCTTCCATCACTTATATCAATCTCTGCACCTGCTCTAAAACTGTAATATCTTTCCTGTAATGTGGTGCCCAGACCTGAATTCCATCTGCAGTCACTTTTGCATTGAATACTATTATTTAACTTGTTGTCAACGAGTACTCCTAAGTAGTGTTGGGCGAACATCTAGATGTTCGGGTTCGGGCCGAACAGGCCGAACATGGCCGCGATGTTCGGGTGTTCGACCCGAACTCCGAACATAATGGAAGTCAATGGGGACCCGAACTTTTGTGGTTTGTAAAGCCTCCTTACATGCTACATACCCCAAATTTACAGGGTATGTGCACCTTGGGAGTGGGTACAAGAGGAAAAAAAAATTAGCAAAAAGAGCTTATAGTTTTTGAGAAAATCGATTTTAAAGTTTCAAAGGGAAAACTGTCTTTTAAATGCGGGAAATGTCTGTTTTCTTTGCACAGGTAACATGTTTTTTGTCGGCATGCAGTCATAAATGTAATACATATAAGAGGTTCCAGGAAAAGGGACCGGTAACGCTAACCCAGCAGCAGCACACGTGATGGAACAGGAGGAGGCGCAGGAGGAGAAGGCCACGCTTTGTGAGACACAACAACCCCGGCCTTGCATGAGGGCAAGAAGCGTGCGGATAGCATGCTTTGTACCGCCATGCAGTCATAAATGTAATAAAGATAAGAGGTTCCATAAACAAGGACCGGCAACGCTAACCCAGCAGCAGCAGCAGCAGACGTGATGGAACAGGAGGAGGCGCAGGAGGAGAAGGCCACGCTTTGTGAGACACAACAACCCAGGCCTTGCATGAGGACAAAAAGCGTGCGGATAGCATGCTTTTTACCGCCATGCAGTCATAAATGTAATAAAGATAAGTGGTTCAATAAACAGGGACCACGCGGCAACGCTAACCCAGCAGCAGCAGACGTGATGGAACAGGAGGAGGCGCAGGAGGAGAAGGCCACGCTTTGTGAGACACAACAAACCAGGCCTTGCATGAGGGCAAGAAGCGTGCGGATAGCATGCTTTGTACCGCCATGCAGTCATAAATGTAATAAAGATAAGTGGTTCAATAAACAGGGACCACGCGGCAACGCTAACCCAGCAGCAGCAGACGTGATGGAACAGGAGGAGGCGCAGGAGGAGAAGGCCACGCTTTGTGAGACACAACAACCCAGGCCTTGCATGAGGGCAAGAAGCGTGCGGATAGCATGCTTTGTACCGCCATGCAGTCATAAATGTAATAAAGATAAGTGGTTCAATAAACAGGGACCACGCGGCAACGCTAACCCAGCAGCAGCAGACGTGATGGAACAGGAGGAGGCGCAGGAGGAGAAGGCCACGCTTTGTGAGACACAACAACCCAGGCCTTGCATGAGGGCAAGAAGCGTGCGGATAGCATGCTTTGTACCGCCATGCAGTCATAAATGTAATAAAGATAAGTGGTTCAATAAACAGGGACCACGCGGCAACGCTAACCCAGCAGCAGCAGACGTGATGGAACAGGAGGAGGCGCAGGAGGAGAAGGCCACGCTTTGTGAGACACAACAACCCAGGCCTTGCATGAGGGCAAGAAGCGTGTGGATAGCATGCTTTGTACCGCCATGCAGTCATAAATGTAATAAAGATAAGTGGTTCAATAAACAGGGACCACGCGGCAACGCTAACCCAGCAGCAGCAGACGTGATGGAACAGGAGCAGGCGCAGGAGGAGAAGGCCACGGTTTTTGAGACACAACAACCCAGGCCTTGCATGAGGACAAAAAGCGTGCGGATATAGCAGCAATGCTTTTTGCCGCCATGCAGTCATAAATGTAATACAGATGAGAGGTTCAATAAACAGGGACCGGAAACGCTACACCATCCCAGATGTTCATTGGTCATGTTACTTGGTTGGGGTCCTGGAGTGTTGCGTAGTCATTTCCAATCCAGGATTGATTCATTTTAATTTGAGTCAGACGGTCTGCATTTTCTGTAGAGAGGCGGATACGCCGATCTGTGACGATGCCTCCGGCAGCACTGAAACAGCGTTCCGACATAACGCTGGCTGCCGGGCAAGCCAGCACCTCTATTGCGTACATTGCCAGTTCGTGCCAGGTGTCTAGCTTCGATACCCAATAGTTGAAGGGTGCAGATGGATTGTTCGACACAGCTACGTCATCTGACATGTAGTCCTTGACCATCTTCTCCAGGCGATCGGTGTTGGAGGTGGATCTGCACGCTTGCTGTTCAGTGGGCTGCTGCTGCATGGGTGTCAGAAAATTTTCCCACTCCAAGGACACTGCCGATACCGTTCCCTTTTGGGTACTAGCTGCGGCTTGCGTTGTTTGCTGCCCTCCTGGTCGTCCTGGGTTTGCGGAAGTCAGTCTGTCTGCGTACAACTGGCTAGAGGAGGGGGAGGATGTCAATCTCCTCTCTAAAGTCTCCACAAGGGCCTGCTGGTATTCTTCCATTTTGACCTGTCTGACTCTTTCTTCAAGCAGTTTTGGAACATTGTGTTTGTACCGTGGATCCAGAAGGGTATAAACCCAGTAATTGGTGTTGTCCAGAATGCGCACAATGCGTGGGTCACGTTCAATGCAGTCTAGCATGAATTGAGCCATGTGTGCCAGAGTCCTACCAGAATCCTCATCATCCTCTTGTGAGCGTTGTGATAGTTGTTGTGATGCATCATAGTCGTCACCTTCCTCCTGGTCTGCTTCTGCTGACCATTCGCGTTGAATTGTGGAAGTCCAACGTGCACCGCTCTGGCCCTCGTCAGTGGTGGCATGAAATTCCTGCTCCAACTCCAGCTGTTCCTCCTCCTCTTCTTCGTCATAGCTGCTGGGGCCAGCGTTCCCTGAGGCGGATGGCCTGATGTTGGTACCATCACGCTGATCGTTTTCTCCTTCAGATTCCCCCAGTTGCATCATGACAGCTGTTTCCTTGATTTTTAACATCGACCTCTTCAGTAAACACAGCAGTGGTATGGTAATGCTGACTGAAGAGTTGTCACTGCTCACAAGCAACGTGGATTGCTCAAAATTTTGGAGGACTTGGCAGAGGTCCAACATGTTGGCCCAATCGGATCCACAGAAGCTTGGCAGCTGTCCGGATGCGCCTCGGTACTGCGCCGTCATGTACTGGACCACTGCACTCTTCTGCTCACAAAAGCGTGCTAGCATGTGCAGCGTAGAATTCCAGCGCGTAGGGACATCACACAGCAAGCGATGGTGGGGGAGATTGAAGCGCTCCTGCATCTTGGCGAGTGCCCCCGAAGCAGTACTGGAATTTCTACAATGTTTGGCCACTCGACGCACCTTCAACAGAAGATCGGCCACGCCTGGGTATGTCCTCAGGAACCGCTGAACTACTAGGTTCATCACGTGCGCCAGGCAAGGGATGTGTGTCAGCTTAGCCAACCTTAAAGCGCGAATGAGATTACTCCCATTATCACACACAACCATGCCCGGTTTCAGGTCCAGCGGTGCCAGCCACAAATCCGTCTGTTCCTTTATTCCCCTCCAAATTTCCTCCCCTGTGTGCTGCTTATCCCCAAGGCAGATCAGCTTCAGCAACGCTTGCTGACGCATGCCAACAGCTGTGCTGCACTGCTTCCACGATCCTACTGCTGCTGGGTTAGCGTTTCCGAAAGAGGTACAGCTTTGAGATGCGTTGGAGGAGAAGGAGTCAGAGAGGTAGGTGCTGCTGTTGTTATCCAGTGGGAGGGACGGCGGTGCAGCTGTTTGCGGCGTGGGCAACACCCGCGCCGTAGCAGGTGAGGAATCGCTGCCAGGCTCCACAAGGTTCACCCAGTGCGCGGTAAGGGAGATGTATCGACCCTGGCCGAACGCACTCGTCCAGGTGTCAGTGGTGAGGTGAACCTTGCAGGCAACGGCATTCTTCAAGCTTCGGGTTATTTTGCTGACCACGTGCTCATGCAACTCAGGCACTGCAGAGCGCGCAAAGTGGTAGCGGCTGGGAACCACGTAACGTGGGATGGCCACTGACATCATGCCCTTGAAGCTGTTTGTCTCCACCACTCGATATGGCAGCATTTCGCAGGCCAGAAGCTTGGCTATGCTGGCTGTTACTGCCACGGCCCGGGGGTCATTTGCTGGCAATTTCCTCTTGCGCTCAAACATCTCCGACACAGACAACTGAACCGTAGCGCTGCACACGGAAGGGCTGTTGGTTGTTGTGTTTGATGAACACTGGGAGACCTCAAGAGCACTACTCCGGAAAGTGACAGTGTCAGCGTCGTCTGATGTTTGTGAATGTTGTGAACCACGCAATGGCTGGGCTACTGCTGCTGCTGAGGCGGGTCTGGTGGTGAGTCTGGTGAACCCAAGGTAGGCAGTGTTGCTGGTACCCTGTCCTGCCGCGTTTGCCCACAGAGTGGGATGTTTGGATAGCATGTGGCGGCTCATGCTGGTGGTGGAGAGGTTGTTAATACTTTTCCCCCTGCTCAGGCGAGTCTTGCACACCTTGCAAATCGCCATGGTAACATCCTCAGTGCAGTCTTCAAAGAAAGCCCAGACTTTGGAGCACCTGCCTCCTTGCTGGCGATTTCTGTTTGCTCCTCTTTTGCCTCTCACTCTAACTTCCACGCTTGTGGTGCCTGAAATTGCGCGCCGCCTACCTTGTGGCACAAGGCGAACTCGTGCAGCAGTGGGTTCTTCAACAGACTCATCTGTGCTGCTGCTACGACGGCGATGTTCTCGTTCACAAATAAAATCTGGGTCTCTGTCCACATTGTCCATACCCTCCTCTTCCATCTCCTCAAACTCGTCATATGTCATTGTGGGGGGCCGCCGCCGTGGAGTAGAGCTCCCCAGAACAACCTCTGCGCAGCTCACTCCAACGTCGTCTTCCAGATCTTGTCGGCCGACCTCCTGCAATTGCAACCCCTCCTGCCCAACTTGCTCTGGGATTTGGGTTTCCGAGTCCTCCTCGGACTCGCCTTGTATTTCAGTGCGCGGTGCATTTCCCACAGTTAATGGTTGTGAATCCGGGCACAACATTTCTGGCTGTTCCTCCATTGACCTTTCATAGGTGGAAGTTTGTTGGGCTGGGAATAGCTCCTGCGAATACCCCATTGTGTCCTGAGGTAATTCATAGGACTGGTTATCTGGCAGTTGTGTGCGTGGTGTCGCTGCCGGTTGTGTCAGCTTTGTGCCCACTGGCTCCTTGTAACTGGCTGAGGACTCGGACCTCGTGCGTGATGTGCTGGTGCTGCTTAACCCACTGCTGGACGCTTGAGAGGTCATCCAAGTAATTATCTGGTCCTGTTCTTTTGGATTTGTGAGGGTTGTTGTCCTGGACAACATGGGCGGTATTGAGTGGGTTTTCTTGGGTGCTCCCCTGTGGCCTGTACGTGAACCGTCAGGGGAAACACCTCTTCCCTTGCCCCTTCCTCTTTCACCGGATTTCTTCCTCATTTCACTTATCCTTACAGTACACGCTGACTGGCAGCAGTACAGTGGCAGCACAGAAATGCTATACAGTACCACTATTCCCAGCAGCGACACAGAGCACAATGCTATACAGTGGCGGGTGAGCGGTGTACTACTGTTCCCAGGCCCAGCAGACACAGAGTGGAAGTAAACACAATGCTATATAGTCTGGCTGAGCGGTGTACACAGAGTGGCAGTACACACAATGCTATATAGTCTGGCTAAGCCGTGTACACAGAGTGTCAGAAAACACAATGCTATATATAGCGTGGCTGAGCGAGGTGCACAGTGGCAGTACACACAATGCTTTATAGTCAGGCTGAGCCGTGTACACAGAGTGTCAGTAAACAATGGTATATAGTCTGGCTGAGCGGTGTACACAGAGTGTCAGTAAACAACGGTATATAGTCTGGCTGAGCGGTGTACACAGAGTGGCAGTAAACACAATGCTATATATAGCGTGGCTGAGCGAGGTGCACAGTGGCAGTACACACAATGCTATATAGTCAGGCTAAGCCGTGTACACAGAGTGTCAGAAAACACAATGCTATATATATAGCGTGGCTGAGCGAGGTACACAGTGGCAGTACACACAATGCTATATATAGCGTGGCTGAGCGAGGTGCACAGTGGCAGTACACACAATGCTATATATAGCGTGGCTGAGCGAGGTGCACAGTGGCAGTACACACAATGCTATATATAGCGTGGCTGAGCGAGGTGCACAGTGGCAGTACACACAATGCTATATTAGTCAGGCTAAGCCGTGTACACAGAGTGTCAGAAAACACAATGCTATATATATAGCGTGGCTAAGCGAGGTGCACAGTGGCAGTACACACAATGCTATATATAGCGTGGCTGAGCGAGGTGCACAGTGGCAGTACACACAATGCTATATATAGCGTGGCTGAGCGAGGTGCACAGTGGCAGTACACACAATGCTATATTAGTCAGGCTAAGCCGTGTACACAGAGTGTCAGAAAACACAATGCTATATATATAGCGTGGCTGAGCGAGGTACACAGTGGCAGTAAACAATGCTATATATAGTGTGGCTGAGCGAGCGGTGTACTACTGTTCCCAGCAGCGACACACAATGACTGGGGGGGACCCTGGCTAGCGTGGCTGGAGAGCGAACTACCCTGCCTGCCTACCCAAAGCTAAACCCACAGACAAATGGCGGAGATATGACGTGGTTCGGGTATTTATTTACCCGAACCACGTGACCGTTCGGCCAATCAGAGCGCGTTCGGGCCCGAACCACGTGACCCGTTCGGCCAATCACAGCGCTAGCCGAACGTTCGGGGAACGTTCGGCCATGCGCTCTTAGTTCGGCCATGTGGCCGAACGGTTTGGCCGAGCACCGTCAGGTGTTCGGCCGAACTCGAACATCACCCGAACAGGGTGATGTTCTGCAGAACCCGAACAGTGGCGAACACTGTTCGCCCAACACTACTCCTAAGGCCCCGTTCACACTTGCGTTTTGGCAAGTAAACGGACCGGATCCTGATCGGATCCTGACCTGATCCTGATCAGAACCATACGGTTCCGATCCCCGGTCCGTTTGTATCAGGCATGCATCAGGCTTCCATCCGGATCCGTGGGCAAAAAATAGTTAAATATAAATAAAAAAATGTTCGGGTCAGCAGAAGGTGCACCTGGTGCACATGTACAATCATGTTCCTCCGCTGTAGGCATCACCTCCACCTCCGATATTCTGCCAAACAGCTCCAGCACGTCTGTCACTGCTGCTCCACTCCAGACATGCTTGGCCCATGTGTCCCCATCCGAAATGGCCGCTTGGATACGCATAGGAAGTGGGGTAGAACGTCAGGTTTTTGTAGGCAGTGTGTTCTGTGCCTTCCGTTTCCCATTGGTTTCTGTGTTCCTGATGGTGCTGTCAGGCTCAGGTCAGGCTCCGGTCAGGATGCGTGGGCCAGGATGCGTGGGCCAGAGATCCGGACACAAAAAATAGCGCATGTTGGAAAAGAGTCCGAAGTCTGGATCCGGTCCGGCTCCGTACTGTACGGAACGTATGTATGTGAACGTCCGCATAGCCTTTGCATTGCTATGCGGAACGTACGTTCCGTTTGTACAGTATGCGGTCCGGATCAGATCCGGAAAATCCGGATAGCGAACGCTAATGTGAACCGGGTCTAAGTCCTTCTCCAAGTCTGATGTCCCCATCTGTATCGTGTTTATTTTGTATGGTGCTAGACCATTGATATGGCCAAAATGCATGACTTTACATTTTTCAATATTGAATTTGAAATTTATATATATAACTATATATATCTATATATATATCATATATATATATATATATATATATATATATATATATATATATATATATATATATCATATATCTATATATATAACATCTACAGCATTCCTAATATCCACATTAGCATTCACTACCTCATAAAACCTGAGCATGTTAATCAAACAGGACCTGTCCTTAGTAAACCCATGCTGATGCAGAGAAATAAGATTATTTTCTGCTATGAAGTCTTGTATGGTATCTCTTAGTAACCCCCCAAATAGTTTGCACGCTGCTGCCTGCCTCTGTGAGCTTCTTCCAATCGGAAGCTAAGCCGTTGTTAGGTTCAGGGTATTGTTGACCATTCTACCAGTAGACGGAGCATTACCCAGACGTGGAGTCTAAGTGACCACGGGTGTTCACCACCGACCTGTGAGGGAAGATGGATTTAGCTGCCTAGTGCCCACCAGGTCCCTTCTGGGATAACTCCAACTGGTGGGTAGGAGAACAAGACACCCCAATTTGGAAGTCCAGTAATACTGAAGATAAAGGTAGTGGTATTGGAGATTTGCATAATCCAGGCAGAGTAGTGGAACTAGTAGTACACAGAGTAGTCGATAATCCAGGCAAGGGTAGAGGCAGGCGGAAGGCAAGAGTAGTCCGTATCCAGGCTAGGGTCGAGGCAGGCAGCAGGCAAGAGTAGTCTGTATCCAGGCTAGGGTCGAGGCAGGCGGCAGGCAAGAGTAGTCAGTATCCAAGCAGGGTCGACACAGGCGGCAGGCAAGAGTAGTCGGTATCCAGGCAGGGGTAAAATCAGCAGAGAGGTCCAGAGTAGTCAAGCAGGCGGGGTCACAACAGGAGTATCAGTAGGTAGCAGGATAAGGCAACAGCAGGGAACACGGGAACCCACATTAGCTGTCAGAATGAACAGCACTGGACTGAAAGGAGGACTGGCCTTTTATACTTCCTGGACGGCAGATTGACATGTACGTACGTGCACCACGCATGTACACAAACGAACGTGATATTCCACACATGTGTACGCAGAGCCGATTCAACCTGCGGCAAGTGAAGCGCTCGCGCATGAGACCAGACGGGCACCAACTCCAAGCTGCCGGAACTTGAGTATGACAGCCGTGACCTGGGAGGTACTTCATCGGGGGATTTTTACACGGGGGCACAGCAGACCCCCGGGGGGACTTTGAAGTGGCAATACAGATACACAGAGGCATGTCATAGTGCACAGGATATGCCTCTGTGTTCTCTTAAGATTTTAAATACCCACCTCTTTAATGCAGCCTCTGTCCCCTCATTTTTTAGGACCTTATAGGGATTCTTTTTCCACTTCATTTTATCTCTAACCTTTCTATTTATCCATAGAGGCTCCCTTTTTTTTATTCCTAGACGTTTTGTTTCCCTATGGGATATATTTCCAGCAATGTTGATGGAGAATAATTTTAAGTCTGCCATTTTCCCTTCTGACTCACTGAGTACTAACTAACACAGCGGGCCTGATTTACTGATGTACCTCGCCAGAGTACATTTGGTTTTGACACTGATCATTTGGATGTTAGTGCTACATTTGGCTATAATACTGTTTTTTCCACCCTTGCAAATAAATCTAATCTCCCACTTTCCCTAAACACTAACCTTTCAAAACTTATACCTAACCCTGAATGTTGCCAGGAGCACCGCAGAAGATAACATTTAAAGAGGAACTGCGGCCTAAACAAACATACTGTCATTAAGTTACATTATTTATGTTAATTAAAATAGAAGGGTAATATAATATCTTACCCACCACTAGCCTTCTTCCATGTGTTTGTCTCTCCATCTCTTTCACATCTCCCCTTCCAAGTAGCTGTTCCTTTCCCATGGCCAATGTCACTGTCTTCCTGTGACACCACCAGGGTCACAGCATGTCACACCTGCAATGTGGCTTCCTCTCACTTTCTGTTTCACTGGTGGTTTCCCCTCCATCTCTGTCACTATCCCTGCTTCATATGGCTGTCGCTTGCTCTATTGGTTACTATGTGGCATACCCGTGTTAAACTTCCACTGAATTGTCCAAACTAAAGGTGCTCATACACTTACTCGATTTCCCGCCGATAGACAGCAGATTTGATCACTGTGATCGAATCTGCTGTGAAATCGATAAGCAAACGTTGACTGACCGATTTCTGTCCAAAATCGATCGATCCCGTCAATCTGTCCAAACAGAAAATTGTGCTTGATCGCCGGCGGGTCGGGAGTGCATCAATAGCGGTGTTCGAATGTCTGACGACCGACGCTAGCGATAATACATTACCTGTTCCACCGGCGCGTGTCCCCGCTGTCCCTTCTCCGTGCTGGGCTCCAGCCCTCTACTGGTTAAACTTCCCCTGACAGAAAGTAAAGTAAAGCTGGAGCCCAGAGCGGAGAAGAGAGAGTGGAGTCTGGGGGACTCACGCTGGCCAGATCAGATAATGTATGCTGGGGAGGCGGCAGCTCCACAGATTTTGAATCGATTTCATAGTGAAATCGATTCAAAATCTGTTTGCAGTGTATGGGCAGCCAATAGATCCCTCTTTGATCAGATTAGATCACAGAGGGATTTATCTGCTGGTCGATCTGGTGGCAATCGACCAGTGTATGGCTGCCTCAAGTCTACCTCCCATTCTTCTCTCGGGGAGTTGTTCCAGTACTGTCCCCCATTTAAATTTGCCGCTTCCAGAAGCCCTCAGAAATGTGTCCTTGAGTGTTTCCAAAGATAGGCAGCTCCATAATACGCCTGCGCACTTTTGTGCATGGGCAGTATGGAGCCGCCCGTCTTCGGAAGCACTCGGGGACACAAGTGCTTCTGGACATTGCAGGAATCTCCCCTTAAAAATCCTGGGTTTGCCCCTGGGAGGGGCCGTCCCCCCTCCCCGCCAACTGCTGCCACCCCCGTCCTGGCTGCTACCACCCTCCAGCATGGCGGCTCCCTCTCCTCCCACCTCCCCCAGGCTGTGACACAGAAACAAATCTGTTTCTGTGTCAAAATTTGCCTGTGTAGAGGGAAATCCGTTTTCCTATTGCCTGCTAGAGATGGTCCGGATGGTTCGCGGGTGAACGGTTCCAGGCAAACTTTGGGTGGTTCAGGTTCGCATGCGATCGCGAACTTTCCCGGAAGTTCGGTTCGCCCACATAGTGCTCCATTAGGGTCAACTTTGACCCTCTACATCACAGTCAGCAGGCACATTGTAGCCAATCACGCTACACTCACTCCTGGAGCCACTCCCCCCTTATATAAGGCAGGCTCCGCCAGCCATTACACTCACTCATGTGCCTGCTATAGTTAGAGAAGGGCAAGCTGCTGCAGACTGTTTCTCCTAGGGAAAGATTAGTTAGGCTCTTGGCTTGTTAGCTTGCTCCTGGTTGATTCTTATTGCTATAATAGCACCCCACAACAGCTCTTTTGAGCGCAAATCTTTTTCTTATGATCTATTTTTTTTCTGTGTGTCCCACTGATCTAACACTTGTGTTGCATAGACAGATTTTGTAATCCATACTGTGTGTGTGAGGCTGCCAGCCAGGTCCAGCACATTCAGTGACTAACTGTGTGTGTGATAGGCAGCTGCACATTGTAATACCCATCACTGCATATACCTAGCTGTTGTGTTGAGTGAACCCACCTCATCACTGCATATACCTAGCTGTTTTGTTGAGTGAACCCACCTCATCACTGCATATACCTAGCTTTTGTGTTACGTGAATCCACCTTATCACAGCATATACCTAGCTGTTGTGTTCAGTGAACCCACCTCATCACTGCGCATACTTACCTACCTTTTGTGATGAGTGAACCCACCTCATCACTGCATATACCTAGCTGTTGTGTTGAGTGAACCCACCTCATCACTGCATATACCTAGCTGCTGTGTTCAGTGAATCCATCTACCTATATGAGTGCACGCAGTGTGACATACCACTCTGTGCATACCTGTTAACTACTGCACCTGTGTGACTGCACTTTGTATTAGTCAAATCAATGCATACCTCTCACTTCATCCCCCCCCTCCCCCCCGATATGGACAAAATGGACAAAACAGGTAGCGGAAGAGGTAGAGGCAGACCCAGAGGAAGCCCACCCGGCACCGGCAGGTCTGTGCGAGGTCGTGTTGATGTGATTTCGTGTGACCCTGGCCCAAAGTACAGTGCTCTGAAGAAGGCACGTCCCATCACCTCCCAAGATTTTCAGGACGTGGTTGACTATTTAACACAGAACACCTCATCTTCCGCAGCCACCAGCGCTACTACAAGCACCACATCCGCTGCATATGACAATTCGCTGGAGTTATTTGGTGGTGAAATCACAGATTCACAGCCACTACTGCTACAACAAGATGAAGGCACTAAGCAAGTTACACCACCTCATATGTCTGAGTTAGGTGGCGACACTATGGACTTAACCTGTGAGAAGGAGGATGATGAAGTGCCTGCTGTTGGTGCAGTTTTGGAGTTGTCTGAGGCATGCGAAGCTGGGCAGGATGATTATGATTATGATGATATGGATCCCACATGGGTTCCTAAGAGACAAGATGACCAAGGGGACAGTTCAGAGGGGGAGTCAGTGAGGAGTAGAAGGAGTAGGAGGAGACGAGTTGCTGAAAGAAGCAGGGGGGGCTCGTTGTCAGAAACAGCTGGTGTCAGTGTTTAGCGCCATGTATCGCCACCTATGGGCAGCCAGCCAACATGCCCTTCAATGTCAGCTGCTAAGGCCACCATAGTGCCCACACCCCAGGGTGGCTCAGCGGTGTGGAAATTTTTTGATGTGTCTGCCTCAGATCGGAGAATAAAGCCATCTGTTCTCTCTGTCTCCAAAAATTGAGCCGTGGAAAGGCCAACACTCATGTAGGGACAAGTGCCTTACAAAGGCACATGGAGAAAAGGCACAAACTGCAATGGGAAGAGCACCTGAGCAAAAGCAGCACACAAAAGAAAAGCCACCCTCCTTCTCCTCTTCCTCCTTCAGGTGCAGCATCTTCAGCCACTTTCTCCCTTGCACCTTCACAGCCACCCTGCCTCTGCCCTTGAGCGATTCCTGCTCCTCTGCCCACAGCAGCCAGGTGTCCGTGAAGGAAATCTTTGAGCGGAAGAAGCCAATTTCTGCCAGTCACCTCCTTGCCCGGCGTCTGACAGCTGGCGTGGCGGAACTGTTAGCTCGCCAGCTGTTACCATACAAGCTGGTGAATTCTGAGGCTTTCGGTAAATTTGTGGCCATTGGGACACCGCAGTGGAAGATGCCAGGCCGCAATTATTTCTCTAAAAAGGCGATACCCAAACTGTACCGTTAAGTAGAGAGGCAAGTGGTGTCATCTCTGGCACACAGCGTTGGGTCAAGGGTCCACCTGACCACAGATGCCTGGTCTGCCAAGCACGGTCAGGGCCGCTATATTACTTACACAGCCCATTGGGTCAACCTGGTGAACGATGGCATGCAGGGAGTACGTGGCTGTGCAGCGGACCAACTTGTGACACCTCCACGGCTTGCAGGCAGGCCTCCTGCCACCTCCTCTCCTTCTGCTACATCCTCTTTTCCGTCATCCTCCTCCTTGGCTGAGTGGCAGTTCAACTCTACTGGTGCTGCGATCTCCTCTCCAGCTACACAGCCCCAGCTCCCCAGGGCTATGCTGCATGCCAGGTACGACGGTGTCACGCCATCTTAGACATGTCTTGCCTCAAAGTGGAGAGTCACACTGGAGCAGCTCTCCTGGCTGCTCTTAACAAATAGGTGGATCAGTGGCTGGCACCAGCTGGAGATCGGGAATGTGGTGTGTGACAATGGCAGAAATCTCCTTTCCGCTTTGAATTTGGGAAAGCTGACATATGTACCCTGCATGGCACATGTGCTGAATCTAGTCGTTCAAAGATTTGTGTCAAAGTACCCTGGCTTAGCAGACGTCCTGAAGCAGGCCAGGAAGTTGTGTGGGCATTTCAGGCGGTCTTACACGGCCATGGCACGCTTTGCAGACATTCAGCGGAGAAACAACTTGCCGGTGAGATGCTGATATGTGATAGCCCGACTCGCTGGAATTCGACCCTGCTCATGTTCTCTTGCCTGCTAAAACAGGAGAAAGTCACCCAGTACCTGTTCAATAACAGTAGAAGGACACAATCTGGGGAGATGGGGATGTTGTGGCCCAACAACTGGACACTGATGCGAAATGCTTGAAGGCTCATGCAGCTGTTTGAGGAGGTGACCAACCTCGTGAGTCGCAGTGAAGGCACCATCAGCGACTTGATCCCGTACGCTTACTTCCTGGAGCGTGCCATGCATAGAGTGGTGGATCAAGCTGTGGAGGAGCGTGAATAGGAACAGTTATGGCAGGAAGCATTGTGGGATCAATTCACATCAGAACCAGATGTTTCCTCAACACCTGCGGCAGCACAGAGGGGGAGGAGGAGGAAGAAGAGTCGTGTGGGGAAGAAGAGGAGTCAGACTCGGATGATGAGGAAGGTGTTTCTGTGGAGGAGGAAGAGGCGGCGGCAGAAGAACAACCACCGCAGGCGTCGCAGGGGGCTTGTGCTATTAAATCCCATGGTATTGTTCATGGCTGGGGGGAGGAAGAGGACTTACATGACGTCACTGAGGAAGAGCAAGAGGAGATGGATAGTACATCTGGATCCAACTTTGTGCAGATGGCGTCTTGTATGCTGTCCAGCCTGTTGAGGGACCCCCGTATCAAAAAACTCAAGGGGAATGAGCTGTACTGGGTGGCCACGATTCTAGACCCTCGGTATAGGCACAAAGTAGCGGACATGTTACCAACTCACCAGAAGGCAGAAAGGATGCAGCACATGGAGAACAAGCTGGCAACTATGCTTTACAATGCGTTTAAGGGTGATGTCACACCACAACGCAAAGGTACCACTGCTAGTAATCCTCCTCCCATGTCCACGCAGGCAAGGACAGGACGCTCCAGCGATCTCATGGTGATGTCGGACATGCGGACATTCTTTAGTACAACGCCTCACCTTAGCCATTCCGGATCCACCCTCCACCAATGCCTGGACCGGCAGGTAGCCGACTACCTGGCCTTGAGTGTGGATGTAGACACTGTGAGCAGCGATGATGAACCCTTGGACTACTGGGTGCACAGGCTTGACCTGTGGCCAGAGCTGTCCCAATTTGCCATCCAATTTCTGTCTTGCCCTGCCACAAGCGTCCTGTCAGAAAGGACATTCAGCGCAGCTGGAGGCATTGTCACTGATAAGAGAAGTCGCCTAAGTCACAAAAGTGTTCAGTACCTCACATTTATCAAAATGAATGAGGCATGGATCCGAAATGGCTACTGCCCGCCCCAAGACTAAGTCAGTCCCCACACACAGCTTCTCTGCCTGCACGCCGTGTGACTGACTGCCTGCCCCAAGACTAAGTCGCTCCCCACACAGCATCTCTGCCCGCAGGCCACTTCACTGCCTTCTTCGCCACCACCAACAGGGTCCAGGACTCCAGGTGGATTCCTGAATTTTTAAGGCCGCTGCTAGCAGAGGCCGCTATACTAATTTTTCTGGTGCGTGTACATGCCTGCCTAAGTTTTCTGGCTGCACTGCAGCTGCAACAACAAAACAAAAGGCATGTACATGTGCCAAATTCCCCTTCGTGATCATTACCTTGCCGTAGTGAAGGGGCTTGCGTATCACAATGAAGCAATGACCGCCGGCTATATGAGGGGGTTGGCATACCAAAGATAATAAGGTCATTGCTTCATTGTGGTCAGACCAAATTTGATCAGCTGGACAGTCACTGTTCTGTCATTAATCTACCTCAGCCTGGCGACCAGATGGGCTGGAAGGCTGCCATCACCTGCACTCTCGTCTTGGTGCGCGCAGTAGTCCAGCACGGCCGTCACTACACAAACAGCTGTTTGCGGTGCATTATACAGTGAGTTTGGTGTGTCAGTGTGAAGCAGTACACTAATTACACTACCTGATTGATGTATACACATGCAAGAGGTTTTAAAGCACTTTAGGCCTGATATTTAGCATTCAATGTGATTTCTGCCCATAAAACACTGCTTTGCGTCAAATCCAGTTTTTACTCCGGGACTTTTGGCGTGTATCCCACTCCGCCATGCCCCCCTCCAGGTGTTAGACCCCTTGAAACATCTTTTCCATCACTTTTGTGGCCAGCATAATTTTTTCTAGTTTTCCAAGTTCGCCTCCCCATTGAAGTCTATTGCGGTTTACGAATGTTCGCGCAAACCGAACTTTGCGGGAGTTCGCGAACACGGTTCGCGAACCGAAAATTGGAGGTTCGGGCCATCTCTATTGCCTGCCACTACCCCTGCGTGTATCAGGATCCAGATCCATTGCGTGAAAAGGGAGCAGATCCGGACCTGCCGTTCAGGTTTTGAAAACGGGTCCCTGCAAACACAGCCGGATCCATTTTTTTCTTGGGTGAATACATTAGTATCAGGGGCTCCATTTTTAATCAGGGCTGAAAAACAAAGCCACGGATATGTTTCCTGACCTAGTGTGGACTAGGCCTTAGTGTCCACTCTTCATGGTTAACATCTCTCATCATGTGACTCGTTGACACATACCGACAGGTCACATGATGAAAGATGCCAGCTGCAGTCATGAAGACCGAGCTAAGTAGTGCTAAGGAGAAGAATCTGAAGATGTGCCACAGGAACCTGGAGATGTGAGAAACTTGGCTCTGCCCACAACTCCACACAGTGACGTAGCTTAGGAGCTAGGGGCCCCGGTGCGAGTTTTACATGGGGCCCCCCAGCACTCTATACATAACAATTGATATGGCTCACCAAAACCTGGCAAGGACAACCACAGTGTCAGAGGTGCAAGAAGGGCATGGGGAGCAGCTTGTTAATGATTATTATCATTCAAAGCATTTATAGATATGATTATTACAAGCACAGGACCAATAGAGAGCTTATACTGCAGTTGAGGGACCTGATGCGGTCACAACCTCTGCACCCCCTATTGCTACGCCCCTCCCTTTACAGTTAAGGCAGGATACATAAACAGTATATAGGGAACCTATTTTACAGTATGTTGCAATATTAGGAGCAGGCAATTGTGATTATAAAAATGATATACATTATATTGTAGATTTATCTTTCGGCAGGTTGACAGTTCAGTTTCTTCACATGTACTTTTATTGGAGCCTTTAAGGAAGAGGGAGAAGTAGTGAAACATGTTGTAGTGAAACATGAGCCGTACACATACACAAGATGAAGTCATTCATACTGACCATTCATGCTTATGACAAACAAGGAATTTATATATTGTATTGTATGTATGTGGTCAAACATTGATTTATCACAAGTTTTTATGCATTAATGATGTTTTACATTTGAAGTTAATAAAATGTATGTATTGTTAACATTTTTATTAAGATCGCCAGTTTATGTAAAATAATGTAATGATCTGCTCGGCTGCCTGTGCAGGCAGGCAGCTTTTTGACCATTGTTTAGGTTTGCATGCTGCAGGACTCTGGAAAGAAGAGCTTCTGTCAGTTTTGCAGCTTGTGCTTGCTGAGGAATTTGCATACGTTGTCATGCAAATTGCCTGGCCACATTTATTGGAGGCGTGTACTATAAGTACTATGTGTTTCCCACAATGCTTGGCTGGTCATAAGGATTCCTTCCTGTGAAACACTCCTGGAGGAGTGTCAGCCATGCTCTTTGTTTGAAGATCAGCTTAGAGTTATTCCTGGAACTTGCACTAGGCAGGTTTCCCTAGTGCAGTTAGGATTGTTTATCTGTTTTGTTTGCCTGTTGCGATTGTCCTGTCCCAGCGACAGGAAATCGTTCTGTGTGTCTGGGTGCTAACCGGAACAGCGGTTGTTGCTGGTAGCCCCTTCTGATCTGTTTCCCTGGATCGTACTAGCCTCTTTTCGCTAGTGTTGTGGTTCCTTCTGTTCTGCCTCCCTGGATCATACTAGCATCCTGCGCTAGTTCTGTGGATCCTTCTGTTCTGCTACCCTGTACCTTGATCGCACTGGCATCCTGCGCTAGTGCTGTGGATCCTTCTGTTCTGTCTTCCTGGATCGCGCTAGCCACTTTCGCTAGTGCTGTGGATCCTTCTGTTCTGTCTGTCTGAATCGCACTTGCCCTAGCGTTAGTGGCAGTGGATTCCTCTGGTCTGGATCTTGGAGCTAACCTCGGCTGCGTTCGCTGCTGGTTACTCCTTCTGTTTGTTGTGTGCTTGGATCACACTGCTCTGACAGCAAGAGCAGTGGATCTTTCTGATACCTGGTTCGCACTGGCTCTGACGGTAAGAGCAGTGGTTCCTGTTTGATCGATTCTCATTGTCTGTCTGTTTGCGTGCGCTTGCTGGTGCCTGCGGTAAGGCAACCGTGTAGCAAGCGCGTTTGTGTGGTGTCTGTCTTGTGTTGGTTAGTTAGGCGTGCTTGTCTCTATTGTGCTTATCACGTGGAGACCGCGCACGAATGCGTGCACTGTTGCGAATGAGTGCGGTGTTCGCGTTCAGTTAGCGTTTGTTATTTTCCTTGTTATTCTCATTGTATTATTTGCTGTGCCTTTGCTAACCTCGTATTCTGTTCTGATCTGCCTTGTGTCACGTCTGGCGATCGCACCTCTCGCGATCGCGTTCCTATTTCATATCTGCTGTTGCGTGTGCACTGTTGCGGGGTGGCGACTAGGTTGGCGCACACACAATACAACCTGTCCCTTTGCTCGTTCTCATTCGCAATCGCTTCTCTTGCGATTGCGTTCTGCGCTTCGTACAATTCCTGTCTGGCATTTGTGGAGGTGCAGAGGATTGGTTCCTCTGCACTCCTCAGCGCCATCTGCCGACAGGAATTTCCCTCTACGGGTGCTTAGCACCTTTTGCTGGGTTCCTGCAATTATACGCTTGTGGAGGATTTCCGCCGCATCAGCACACGCGTTGTGCGCTGGTCACGGAGGAAGTTCCACAATCATTACAGTATGACCAACCAGCCCAACCCAAAACCCCAGTGTAGACGGAATTTCCGATTTGTACGATTTTTTTGAGTATGCATCTGCTGATCAGTTTCCATGTTTTTTGCCCCAATCCAAAGCTTATGTGGATCCTACTATAGGTAGCATCGCACACTATATTAAAGCAGTTAAAAAATCTGTTCTTGTTCCTGAACTCCATCCATATGGAGATTATCTGGATACTGACCTGTTTGAACCCCCATTTGCTTCCTGGGATGTTGGGGCCTTGCTGGAGGAATTCGATTTTGATTGGAAAGCCTTTTGCGATTTTTACATCGCAAAAAGCGAGGATGTCTTGAATGATTGTCTCGATTCTATGTACCTTTTGATTGATTCCGATGAATGTGACGAGGGTGATGTGGATCTGGTGATTTATGTGTGGCAGACGATTTTGGATGCGTTGCACACACACCAACCAATTGATTCCAATAAAGAGACATCGTTGTCGGATGATTGTTCCTGCCTTTCTGGGGTAAAGCATGAGAGTCTTGACTTTGTGCAATCTGAAATGAATGAGTGTGCCACTGTGGTTGATTCCTGTGCGAATCCTGAAGGATTCTCTCCTGACAGTGTGCAGTTTGAATCTGTGTGATCTGATGCCTGTTTCTCGGATGTTCCTGCAGATTGTGATCGTCATGAGTCTGCCGGTTTCCTCAAGGATGTGTGGGATCCTTTTTCATTTAGAAACAGATCTTTGAGATCTTCCGTCTGTGACCCTGCTATGGGGAAAATTTCTCGACTATGCAGCGTCAAAAGTAAAATTAATATGCCTAATAAAGTTTATCCTGTTGATGTCGCTATTTCTTCTGCAAATGAGTCTCTGTCTCACCCTGTTCACACCTGAAGGGGCCCGTTGCCTGATGACAGTTGCTCCAGTGTTTCGGTCCTAGATGCCTTGCAGTCTGCTCCGCAGATCGCGGAGGTTTGCGCTATGGAAGCGTCAGTTTCCCAACCTAAAGTGATTTTTGATTCGCAGGTTTTGCGTTCTGATTCCTCGGATTCAACATTGTTAGCCGAATCTAAGAGTGAGACAGCGCTTCGGTTTTGCGAATCTGATGCTGAACCTTCTTTGCCTTGTTCCGAGACGCTTTCTCTGAACCTGCCCTGTACCATGAATGAAAACATGTTTTCCTTTCACACTGACGTTTGTGAGCCCCTTTCTTGCTCTGAGGGAAGTGCTGATTCTGCACCCTGTACTCTGGATGAGTCAATGTGGCCTTGCTTAGAATCCCCTGCAGTGTCCCTAGAGGCTCGTCTAGGTATTGCCACTATACTCACCTGTTTTTCTGCAGTTTTGGAGTTACAAGCTAGTTTGACTGCCACACAGAATTCTGGGTACAGTGAGAATGAAGTTAGGGAGTCAGTGTGTGTTCCAGTAAATATTCCTGTACATCCCGCTAATTATGATGAAGTTCAGTCTCAGGTTATGGTGGAACCATTCCTGGGACATCTGCCCTGCCTGCAGGAGGTATTTAATGTTCAGCCCTGTAACATGGATAGTTCAGAATCCTTCTTAGAAAACCTGGAAAATGATGTTCCTGAGGTCTTGTTTGATGTTCTGGAGGTCTCCGAGTTCCTCCCAAAGGGTGCAGAACTTGTAGGAGATGTCTCCTGCCCCCCAAGTCCTTCTGAGGTGTTGCCCTCTTCCGTAGGCATTGCTGCCTTGCTGGTTACCTTTTCAGCTCTGGTGGAGCTTCAGTCATGGGTAGTCAATGATGAATTTCTGTCAGATAACATTACAGTCATTGAGATCTCTAAGCCTGAGACCGAGTCTTCTTTTGAAATACCAGTACCTGTGACCTCTACTCGTGATGATTTTCTGCCCGGTCCTGGTTTTGGTCTGGTCGTGCCGGACTCTGAGGTTGGCAGTTCCCCGACGTGTCCTGAGGTTTCTCCTGTGCTGGTGTACCCCAGTGTGCTCTGTGACCCAGAAAGCCCAAGTGTGCCTCGGTTACCAGCGTACTCAGATGTTTCCTCGGTGGAGACATGTTCTGATTTAGCCTGCCTGCTTGCATGCCCAGAAGTGGTCCCTGAAAGTCCTGATCTTGATGGGTGTCCTGCTAATTCTGAATCTGGAACTGTCATAGGTTCCATGGGGGTGCTTGGTAGCTCTCCATGTGAGCCTGTTGAGCGTTCTGGCTTCTTGGAATCTCTGCGGAGCTTCAAGGCGTTCTGGGAGATGCCGAGAGAAGTTTTGCTTGGTACCCTGAATACGATCAACAGCGGCTTTTGTTTTGAAAGAGACACTTCGAACAGGTTTTGTGGCAGATTTGGTATTTTCGGACGCTCCTTGGAAGGTGGTGGGTATTGTCTGGAGGGTGTCGGTGGCTTCTTCTCTGGTATCCACAGTCCTGATGGGCGTTACGCTGAGACTTGTAGTGCTGATGGGCATGTTTCGGTGGCTTCTGTTTCCGATGAGGTCGGTTTCGGGTGGACTGACGCTGGAATTGGACCTTGTCGGGCTGTCCCGACCTTCATGAGTCTTCGGTTGGAGTCTTTTGCTAATAGCAGTTTTGAGGGTTGTCTGGAATTCGACCCTGGAGGGGGGGGGGGTACTGTAATGATCTGTTCAGCTGCCTGTGCAGGCAGGCAGCTTTTTGACCATTGTTTAGGTTTGCATGCTGCAGGACTCTGGAAAGAAGAGCTTCTGTCAGTTTTGCAGCTTGTGCTTGCTGAGGAATTTGCATACGTTGTCATGCAAATTGCCTGGCCACATTCATTGGAGGCGTGTACTATAAGTACTATGTGTTTCCCACAATGCTTGGCTGGTCATAAGGATTCCTTCCTGTGAAACACTCCTGGAGGAGTGTCAGCCGTGCTCTTTGTTTGAAGATCAGCTTAGAGTTATTCCTGGAACTTGCACTAGGCAGGTTTCCCTTGTGCAGTTAGGATTGTTTATCTGTTTTGTTTGTCTGTTGCGATTGTCCTGTCCCAGCGACAGAAAATCGTTCCGTGTGTCTGGGTGCTAACCGGAACAGCGGTTGTTGCTGGTAGCCCCTTCTGATCTGTTTCCCTGGATCGTACTAGCCTCTTTTCGCTAGTGCTGTGGATCCTTCTGTTCTGCCTCCCTGGATCGTACTAGCATCCTGCGCTAGTGCTGTGGATCCTTCTGTTCTGCTACCCTGTACCTGGATCGCACTGGCATCCTGCGCTAGTGCTTAGCACCTTTTGCTGGGTTCCTGCAATTATACGCTTGTGGAGGATTTCCACCGTATCAGTGCACGCGTTGTGCGCTGGTCACGGAGGAAGTTCCACAATCGTTACAAATAATAATTGGATCAACATAGATACCCCACTGGAAAACCACAGGTTTTTACAGTGATTATCATATTTGTTTGGTAACTAAATTTAATTGTTTCTTTTTTTGCCCTTGGGCATTATATTGTTTTCTACATACACATACATTCTGTATGTTAAAGTGATATTGTATACTGCAACAATATGATATTAGGAGATATTGATATGTGTTTTATACCAATGCACACTGTTTGCTTTTATGTTGCATGGTGCTACTTACTCACCTTTGCTTATTTACCTAGGGTTATGTTCATGTTCTCAGTCTTGAAGGCCCGTGCTGAGATACTGTAAATATTCTATTCCAGAGATGCTTATGGTATATTTTCTTACTAGGGTTTGCTATCAACACTGTTTGCGGGAGCTTTCCTCCACTGGGTTTTGTCCCCCCCCCCCAGGCTGAAACAGCCTCTTGCTCGATGATTCCCCTATGGAAGTGCTTCCCTCAGGGCATTATCAATGTTAACCTGTGTCCCAGCTGGGACATTGGGAATATGCTCTAGCCTCGTTTTAAAAGCAAGGAACTGGTACTGAAGTTAGTGTTATTTTCATGTTTTTTGTTATGTTTTATGCTGCATTATATGTTGTTCAAAGGGCCCATCACCAACACATGATTTATGATCCTACAGATTGATAGTGTATCTTAAAGTGTTTTTTGTTACCAGGAATGTTTGGGGGAGGAGGCACATGGTTAAAATTATTGTTTTGCTCAACAGTCTTAAGAGGCTAGGTGTGGACAGTGGTGTAGCAATAGGCGGCGCAGAGGATTCGGCCACACCAGCACCCTTGGGCCAGAGGGGCCCTCCCTCAAATGCAGTATTAGCAATTTATTGGTCCTGTGCTGGCAATAATCACTTTTATAGATGCTTTAAATAGAGGTAATTTTTAACAAACTGTTCCGCATCCCCTTCTTACACCTCTGACACTGTGGCCGGTTTTGGTGTGCCAAATCAATTGTTATGTATAGAGTGCTTTCGGGTCCCAATAAAAACTTGCACTGGAACCCATTGGGCTTAATTCACTAAATCGTGATAGCTCAAATATCACACCTTATCAAAGATCACACCTTATGAAAAGATATCACACCTTATCAAAGTTAACACGCCTTATCAGAGTAGCATAGCGAGCGCTACGAATTTATGCCTGCTAACTGGCAATGGCACTCGTCCTTCCCTGAGCCCCTGCGGGTTCGTAGTGCTCACTATGCTACTGTGATAAGGCGTGTTAACTTTGATAAGGTGTGATATATTTAATAAGGTGTGATATCTTTTCATAAGGCGTGATATCTTTGATAAGGTGTGATATTTGAGTTATCATGGTTTAGTGAATCAAGACCATTGTGAGAAGTGTAAATAAGTGGTTTTGCACCCACTGAATCTAAAATCAATGCAATTGGCTGCAACAAGTGATAAGTGGGGTTACTCACACCCCCACCGTTCGTATATTCAAAAAAATTTCTCAAAAATCACTCATGCGCCTATACATACCATCACATATACAATCTTTTATTCAATTCATAAATATGAATACATAAATCCCCTATAAAAACAGATCAAATAAAATAAATTAAAATGCAGCAAACACTAACTAACTTTCTCAGTATACCGCCCTATGGTAAACCGTCTGGCACACACCACAACAGATACCTATAGATTGATTCGCTGAGTAAACTTCGTTTTCTAGCATATAATTGCACCGATCCCTATAGCACCTTTCCAATATCACAAAGTTAATGCACCTTGTTTTAAATTACTAGTATTAACTTTTCTTTGCTCAAGTATCATCAATACTAAAAAGTAAATTGCGTCCTGTAAGCTCACAGATGTATGCTTCTGCAGTTCATATATCCAACAGAGAACAATTCAATAATTCATATAGGGTAACTTGGACCTCGTCCTGCAAGGCTACAGACATACAATTTCATATATATCCACCAGAGATATAGTGGCTAATCAAGCGTTCCTTATATGCAGATTGTGTCCTGCAAGATTTTATAAGCAGATTTCGTTTTGCAGAATTCTAAAAACAGATAGCGTCCTGCAGGAATTTTTAAGCAGATTGCGTCTTGCAGATTTTTATATAGCACAGGACTTCCGTATTTTGTATAGCATTCAAACAAACAACGTGCTGCGGGTCAAAAGGACAGTTCAAACAACTCACGCAGCTTGAGGGGTAGATAACTGGTTTCTTTAAGCTTACGATTCCGCTGTGTCTTCTGGCAGAAAGAGCCCCGGCCGGTGGCTCTCGTGTTGATCTAACGACTGCCGCGGATGTAAAGTAATTTGCTGGAAAGTCGTTCCACGGACTCAAACAGGAACTTCAAGGGTGACGTCACCACTAGAGCAACCCAATGCCAACTAGTTTCGGTAGGATACGCCTACCTTCCTCAGGGCGTGTTCTCATTGGCTTACCAGTTCTTTTTATTTTGTAACTCCACCCCTTTCTCTACGCTGTTAGTTACAGATGCCGGCAATGTATTTCTCTCCAGTAATCTGCAAGGAAGCACATACAGACATTCCTTATGTAAAAGAGAACAGTTCAACATCTAAATTTAGTCCCAATGGAGCCAGACTGTTCAATGTATAAATCCAGTTAGTTTCTTTTCTTGACATATTTTGAATAAAGTCTCCTCCCCTCCAATCTTTATCCACAGCTTGAATTGCATAAAATCTAAAAGTTTGCATGCTTCCCCCGTGACATTCCCAGAAGTATTTGCTTAGTGGCAACTTATTGTTCCCATTTTTAATACTATTCACATGTTCTCCGATTCTAGATAAAAGTTTCCTTTTTGTTTTTCCAACGTATTGCTTATTGCAACCACATTCTATAATATATATCACACCTTTACTATTACAGTTCAAATTACCATAAATATCAAACTCCTCCTGGGTCACTGCTGATCTGAATTGTTTTATTGGTGCATTGTAATTAGTGCTTTTGCATGGAACACAAAAACCACACCTCTTAAAAGACCCTTTCTGTCTCTTTGATTTCTTAGTCTCAGCGACAGTCGGTGCCATCATATTTTTCAAATTATTTGCTTTACAAAATGTAAACCTTGGTTTTTCAGTTAAAATCCCATTTAGTGTCCTATCTTGTTGAAGAATGCCCCAATACTTATCCACTACTCTCTTGATATCTTTAGACTGTTGATTATACCTTATGAAAAGATATCACACCTTATCAAAGTTGACACGCCTTATCAGAGTAGCATAGTGAGCGCTACGAATTTATGCCTGCTAACTGGCAATGGCACTCGTCCTTCCCTGAGCCCCTGCGGGTTCGTAGTGCTCACTATGCTACTGTGATAAGGCGTGTTAACTTTGATAAGGTGTGATATATTTAATAAGGTGTGATATCTTTTCATAAGGCGTGATATCTTTGATAAGGTGTGATATTTGAGTTATCACGGTTTAGTGAATCAAGCCCATTGTGCCTTAGCTGCGCCACTGGGTGTGGAAGTGCTGGCCCTGCAGGAGACGCACCTGGAAAGTACATTACTGCGAGCCCTCCATAGGCCTTGGATAGGCTGGTGTTTTCACTCCACTTATACTACTGAATCACGTGGAGTTTCGCTTCTACACACGAAACGTGTCCATTTTCAGTTGATTCATAGTGATATTGATCCAGAAGGTAGATGTATCTTCACGCACTGCCAGCTGTATAATTCCCAGATTCTTCTACTGGCCTTATATATCTCCCTCCCTTTAACTATGCTATTGTCCAGAAGGCTTTATTTTTTATGACTGCACATCCACATCTCCCCTCTATTTCATTGGGAGCTTTTAATTACATTATATATCCTTATCTGAATAGGTCTCATGGGCTAGTGACTATGGCATTCCAGATGAAATTGCTGCGTATGTTACAGTTAGTCTTCATGCAAGATGTAGATGGCTGGGGACCAAGAAAGGAGGCATCTGCCCAGTGAGTAGGTTATTAGGGGGGAAGATCTTGGGGGGGGGGGGGGGGGGGTGAGCAAGGGAGATTATTTTTGCCTCATATTTTATGGGCAAAACGCTGCCAAATGTACTTTTTTAAAGAAGGAAAATGCTGCCAATTATGTGTCTTTTAGGGAATTGCTGTCATTTTATGTGTATTTTGGTGAAACACTGCCGCATTATATGTATTTAGGGCTTGTCTTCACTAGAGATGGCCAGAATGGTTCAGCGGTGGATAGTTCCTGGTGAAATTCAACTGTTCGCGTCCGCGGTGGGACGTGAACACATAGGGCGTTCGATCCGCCCCCTATACTTCGTCAATGGGCTAAACTTTGACCCCCTACATCACAGTCAGCAGATACATGGCAGCCAATTAGGCTGCACTCCCCCATGGACCCCCGCCCCCCCTATAAAAACACAGCAGCGCCGGCCATGTTCTCAGTCTCCGGCTGCTGCTATAGTGATAGGAAGGGAGAGATTGCTGCAGAGAGAAAGGGACAATTAGCTAGGCTGTTCTTTATTGCTGAAAGCACCCCAAAACAAAAGAGGATTTATATTGTTCTGTTGTGGGTTTTTTGTGTGTGTGCGTGTGACACTGCATACAGGCCACAGTCATTTGCTGGGCCTTATAGTTCTAATATCCTCTTCTATCTATTACAAGCCAGCACACTGTCTATCATAAGCTGTGCTTAGCTTGCAACTGTATTTGTTATTGAACATACTATAGGATATCTGTCTTTGTGGGTGACACACTGCATACAGGCCACAGTCATTTGCTGGGCCTTGTAGTTCAAAAGTATCCTCTTCTATCTATTACAAGCCAGCACACTGTGTATCATAAGCAGTGCTTAGCTTGCAACTGTATTTGTTATTGAACATACTATAGGATATCTGTCTTTGTGGGTGACACACTGCATACAGGCCACAGTCATTTGCTGGGCCTTGTAGTTCAAAAGTATCCTCTTCTATCTATTACAAGCCAGCACACTGTGTATCATAAGCAGTGCTTAGCTTGCAACTGTATTTGTGATTGAACGTAGTATAGGATTTCTCTCTGTGTGGGTGACACACTGCATACAGGCCACAGTTATTTGCTGGGCCTTGTAGTTCAAAAGTATCCTATTCTATCTATTACAAGCCAGCACACTGTGTACCATAAGCAGTGCTTAGCTTGCAATTGTATTTGTAAATGCATGGATATCTGTGTGTGTGAGTTAAATTAATTAATCTGGAGTGACAGGATACACTGCATTTAACATTTGAATTACGGATTAAATCTATGGACTGTACTGGCCAGTAAGCTTTCACGGAGCGCTCTTAAGTGGCATTTTATGACGCTGGATGTCACTTTTATACATATATATATATTTAATTTAATCGCTGCAGCCAATCTCCTTGAAAAAACACAGCCAACTGGCATAATCCTAGATGCGAATGCCAAATGGCCCAATAAAGATTGAACCTCCCTTAATGTAGCTTTTTGCTTAGCCAGAAGGGAATTAATCAACAACCTCAAATGGGATATCTTCGCCTCTGGCAAGCGAAATTCCATTTCCACAGTATCGATTGTAATACCCAGAAACTCCAGGACGGTCGTGGGTAAAACCGTTTTATCTGGGGCTAGCGGAACACCGAAATCCGCCATTGTACACTGAAGTGTGTCCAATACCTGCTGACAAATGTTTGTGCCACCCGGACCGACCAACAAGAAATCATCTAAGTAATGTACTAAGGAACCGTGAACAATTTTCTGTTTCACTACCCACTCCAGGAAAGTGGAAAATGTTTCAAAATAAAAACATTAGAGAGCACAGCCCATCGGGAGGCATCTGTCAAAATAATATTTACCTGCAAAGAAAAACCCTAGCGAGCTGAAACCTGCCGGCTGAATCAGCAATAACCTAAATGCCGACTGTATATCAGTCTTAGCCATCAAAGCAAATCTGCCAAATTTCCTAATCATTTCTAGCGTCTGATCAAATGTTATATAGGACACGGAGATCAACTCCTTATTAATACAATCATTGAGCGAGTGATCCTTAGGAAAAGATAAGTGGTGGATGAGCCTATATTCATTGGGGTTTTTTTCAGGCACTACTCCCAAAGGGGAAATTCTGAAATTGATGAACGGCGGATTATCAAAAGGGCCTGACACCCTCCCCGCCAATACCTCCTTACATATTTTTTGAAAGACCACCTGAGGAAATTGCTCTACCGATTTTAGGTTCGGGACCACCCTACAACCTTCTCCCTCAAATGGGGGGATCACAAATCCGCTTGAGAACCCCTCATACAGAAGACGGCTGCTCTCCTGCCTTGGATACTTGCTTAGCCAAGGCAGCATATTTTGAACCTTCACTGGCGTCGGAGCCTTTGAGAAAAAGCTCCTTGCTATTGTTGCTATGATTACCCGATTTCTTATAGCAACGGAATGCCGGGTGATTACCGCCACAAGTATTACATTCATGCCTGTAGCGGCAATTCGTTAAGAATTTGCAATGAGTTTCATTAAACTCAAAGCATATTCCCTTCTTAAAGGGAAGGTTCAGGGAGGGGAGTAAAAAAGTAAAAATACATTTCCACTTACCTGGGGCTTCCTCCAGCCCGTGGCAGGCAGGAGGTGCCCCCGCCGCCACTCCGCAGGCTCCCGGTGGTCTCCGGTGGCCGACCTGACCTGGCCAGGCCGGCTGCCAGGTCGGGCTCTTCTGCGCTCCAAGGCCTGGCACTTCTGCGTCCCACGCGGGCGCGCTGACATCATCGGACATCCTCCGGGCTGTACTGCGCAGGCGTAGTAGTTCTGCGCCTGCGCAGTACAGCCCGGCGGACGTCCGATGACGTCAACGCGCCCGCGTGGGACGCAGAAGTGCCAGGCCTTGGAGCGCAGAAGAGCCCGACCTGGCAGCCAGGTCGGGTCGGCCACCGCAGACCACCGGGAGCCTGCGGAGTGGCGGCGAGGGCACCTCCTGCCTGCCACGGGCTGGAGGAAGCCCCAGGTAAGTGGAAATTGATTTTTATTTTTTTACTCCCCTCCCTGAACCTTCCCTTTAAAGGTGCCGGATGGCGCCGAAGTTGGCACTTTAGGGGCAGCTGATCTCTGCGGTAACATGTGACCGAGCCAAAGAGCCACCTCTTTTGATCCCCATACCAACGAGGAGTGAACAGCCATCCTCTGACGGAATGCCTCATCGTAATTAAACCAGGCATACCCGCCAAACTGCCTATAAGCTTCATGAATTATGTCTAAGTGTTGAAACAAACCAGCTGCTAACTCAGGTCTTTTCTCCACTTAGGGTTGCCAGGTGTCCGGTTTTACACCGGACAGTCCGGTTTTTGTGCGCTGTGTCTGGTGCAAAAAGGCATGCTAAACCGGACAATTAAGTTTTCCGGTTTAGAGCCCCCCCCCCCGCAGCGCAGGAGGAGAACAGCGCAGCAGAGAGAGAGCTGGGAGCAGCGGTGGAGAAGGGGGGCAATCTCCCCCCCCCCTTCCCTCACCTTAGGGTGCTCTCTCTCCCCCGCTGTCTCCTCCAGGATGATGTGCAGGCTGGCGAGTGGCTGCAGGCGGAACTTACCTCTGTGTCGCTCCAGCGCCGGAAGTTCGGGTCCCGCAGCCGCTGAGATTCGACTCAAAAAAGATCCGGATCAAAGATCCGAATCATTCATGAGCCGGACAACACTAATCAGTCTGAATAGTGTTGTCCGGCTCATGAATGATTCGGTGGCTGCGGGCGGAGGTAAGTTCCGCCCGCAGCCACCCGCCAGCCTGCACATCATATTGGAGGAGACAGCGGGGGAGAGAGAGCACCCTAAGGTGAGGGAAGGGGGGGGAGATTGCCCCCCTTCTCCACCGCTGCTCCCAGCTCTCTCTCTGCTGCACTGTTCTCCTCCTGCGGGGGGGGGGGGGGGGCACCTGGCTACCTATTCTGGGCACATATAGCCCCTGGCTACCTATTCCGGGCACATATACCACCTGGCTACCTATTCTGGGCACATATAGCCCCTGGCTACCTATTCTGGGCACATATACCCCCTGGCTACCTATTCCGGGCACATATAGCCCCTGGCTACCTATTCCGGGCACATATAGCCCCTGGCTACCTATTCTGGGCACATATAGCCCCTGGCTACCTATTCTGGGCACATATAGCCCCTGGCTACCTATTCTGGGCACATATAGCTCCTGGCTACCTATTCTGGGCACATATACCCCCTGGCTACCTATTCTGGGCACATATACCCCCTGGCTACATATACTGGGACATATATACCCCTGCCTACGTATACTGGGACATTTACACCCCTGCCTACATATACTGGGACATATATACCCCCTGGCTACATATACTGGGCACATATATCCCTGGCTACATATACTGGGAACACTGGCTGTTTGTCATTATGTGCATTTAGTGGTGAAAAGCTGTCTCTTTTGTGCATTTACTGGTGAAAAGCTGTCTCTTATTATGTGCATTTACTGGTGAAAAGCTGTGTCTTATTATGTGCATTTACTGGTGAAAAGCTGTCTCTTGTGCATTTACTGGGGAAAAGCTGTCTCTTATTATGTGCATTTACTGGCGAAAAGGTGTCTCTTATAATGTGCATTTACTGGTGAAAAGCTGTCTCTTATGTGCAGTTACTGGTGAAAAACTGTCTCTTATGTGCACTGGACCAGTACTACTGTTGAGGACAGTTAGTGACATGGCTATGTACTCTGTAATGTGCTGCAGAAGATGTCAGTGCGATATAAATACTATAAATTTTTTTTTAAAAAAGCCCATTGCTTAGCCCCACTCTACATAAAAGTGCGCTTCTGACTCCGCCCCTAACTCCACCCCTAACTCCACCCCCTGTCCGGTTTTCTCCATCAGCCGACCTGGCAACCCTATCTCCACTACAATTGTTGCATATATCAGGAAAGCTTGAAACCAGTTAGCAAACGTGCGCATCACTGGCCGCTTCCTCTCCTCCTCACCCTCCTTCTTCTCCTTGCAACCAAAATCTGTAAAGTGGGGCAACAGAGTCAAAACGTCTATAAACTCGCCCTTCCAAATTTTTTCCTTTACAGATAAGCTCAAATGGAAACCCAGAGGAGAAGGAGAGCAAGGCAAAGCTTCCTTATAGTGCGTCTCTGATACGCCAGCTCTACGAGCTGGGATGTCAGCTGCTGCAGAAACTGCAGGCTCTGCTGGGGGCGACCACACAGAAGCAGGAGAAGCTGGAACATTCCTAACTCCCCCCTGACTTACTACCTGGCCCTCACCCTGCGACTTTACTTTGTCAGCTAAGCCATTAACTATATTGAACAAATCATTCAAACGAGCATTAATAAGAGAAAATGAGTGAGAACTGTCAGCTGGGCTGCGCTTGAGGTCCTGTGCTGTGCCTGCTGTGAATCCGCCTGGCTGGGACCCGCTAAGGCTTCCTGCACAGCGACAGCTGCGCTTGCCTCTTGCTGGGGGGCTGCCCGAGGCATTGAAATCCGGCCTCTGCTTCCCCCAGTCTTTGCTGTCTTTTGTATTCCTGGCTTCGCTCTGGGATTATAGTGCCGTGGAGGGGGTGGAGAGAACACCCTCCTTGTCTTCCTTGGGCGTTTCCCCAATCCAGCATGCCGACCGGGTTCCGCCTCTTGACCCACCTCTTCTTGCACACTCCCCGAAGGCCTCTCAGAAGCCCAGTCTCTGCGTGACACCTCCTCCTCACCCTCCCGACTAGAGCTCCGCTCACGTGGTAAGGACTGAGGGGAGGAGAACTGGATGCGCTCTTCTGCCTGCACGAGCGGCGGTGACTGAGCCGCCACTGCTGCTGACTCCCCGCTAGAGTGAGCTAGCAGCTCCCGCAGCCAAGATTCTCCGTCCTCCTCCCTGGACCTACGCAGCACTGCTGCGACCACTGGATCCATTGTGCGCAGCTGTGGGGGAGACGAAGCTTAAGTCCAGTCTTCAGTCGGCTGCTAGTGTTGCGCAGCCGACCCTTTAAATACCCAGGCCTTCCTTCCGATAGGCTGCCTCTCCTATGCCCGCGAACGGGCGCCAATCCGGATTCCTCCGCTGCACCTGCAAGGTAATTAACAGAGCCAGTACCTGCGGGAAATACCCGTCAGGGATGGCTTCTAACATGCAGGTGCAAGCTGATTGCTTGCACCTAACATAGTCTGCTCATGACTTTAAGGGAACTACATAAACTCAAGGTTTCAAATTGTTGATTATAGGAACTTTTAGTAATTCCTGAACAGCTCCTGTGTCATTAAAGTCTCCAATTTAATTCTATTTTATCAATCATGTAGGCTGCACAGTGCACACTTTCAACTGAACTGTAATTCTTGTTAACAACATCTGCCATTTTCGTCCTCTCAGTTTATGCATGTCTCCTCTTTCATGGTAGTTAATATTCACTGTCTGCTTTTGTTTCCTGGACAACCAATCAATACACTTTTCACTAACGTTACATTGTACATACTAGTAATAACTCAAATTGATTCATCTTTAAAGCGGACCTGAACTCAGAACGTCCTCTCTGCTCTAAAAGATACACAACAGCATAATAACCTTTAAACAAAAAATGTTCTTTGCTACAGCTGATACAAATCCTAAAATAAATCTGCACTGTTTCTACTTCCTGATCCATGCAAGCAGACATGTTGTTAACAGCCTGTGCTTTCAAATTAGCTTATCATCTTTGCCGAGGCAGTAATGTGACATGGGGAGAGATCAAATTACAACTTGTATTTAGACACAAATGAGGGGGAATTAAACAGGCTAAACTCTCTAAAGGCATCCATCTGAAAATGGCGCCTGCGAATAATGGCGCACGGTGTTGCCGCTAATCCGTTTGTCGCTTATCGCTATTTAACGTTAAAGCCTTATTGTTATTTAACGTTAAAGCCTTATTGTTATTTACCGTTAACACACAGAACCCTCTCTGTACCTATCCCTAACCCCTAAACCCCCCTGGTGGTGCCTAACCCTAAGACCCCCCCTGGTGGTGCCTAACTCTAAGACCCCCCTGGTGGTGCCTAACCCTAACCACCCCCTGGTGGTGCCTAACCCTAACCACCCCCTGGTGGTGCCTAACCCTAACCACCCCCTGGTGGTGCCTAACCCTAAGACCACCCTGGTGTTGCCTAACCCTAAGACCCCCCTGGTGGTGCCTAACCCTAACCACCCCCTGGTGGTGCCTAACCCTAACCACCCCCTGGTGGTGCCTAACCCTAAGACCCCCCTGGTGTTGCCTAACCCTAAGACCCCCCTGGTGTTGCCTAACCCTAAGACCCCCCTGGTGTTGCCTAACCCTAAGACCCCCCTAGTGGTGCCTAACCCTAAGACCCCCCTAGTGGTGCCTAACCCTAAGACCCCCCTGGTGGTGCCTAACCTTAAGACCCCCCCCCCCAGTGGTGCCTAACCCTAACCTTGACAGTGTTACATTAAATCCATTCCCCGTTTTGCAGTTAAATAACATCTGCAGTTTGGCTTATGTAGGGCGCTATTAATAAATAACGTTAGTGTGTGCCACTATTGATAAATAACGTTAGTGTGTGCCACTATTGATAAATAACGTTAGTGTGTGCCGTTTTTCTTCTTTTTTCCCTGTGCGCCATTATTATGCAGTACTAACGATAAATAGCGATAAGCGTATCTTTTTAATGCGGCGCCATTGTTATGCATAGGCGCTGTGCGCCATTGTTCACTGATCCCCTAATCTAACTAAATCCCCCCCTAAAAAACAGAGCTAGTAATGCTTTAGTTCTTTCCATTTACATACACATGAGTTCAATAGCGCTATCTAGCGATTACATTCAATACTGACTGCATTTTTTAAATTTAATTTTGAAGTACAGTGTAGACAGTTGTAAAGATAAATTGGTTGCTGAAATTAATTTAATAATATTTGTAACAGACAACTCCTTCGAAATTAAAAATCTAGTTTAGTTTTGTGATTCAAAAGCGTGTCTATGTAATTTTTTTTTCCTTCGATTGACGAGCATCCTATAATTTTTTACTTTTAATTCATAGTATTATTAAAAAAAAATGTATCGTAAATTTAAACCCTCCCTACCCCGCCCCCCCCCCCCCCCCCCCACACACACACACATTAATCGTGAGCCCTCCTCCAATCGCCCGCTGTCAGTTATTTTATTTCCCCATGCGTACCTGTGCTTCCATTTTTATACTGTGAACTGTAGATACTGTGTTTTCCGAGAGCTGTACCCATAAGTGTACACAATATTTGTCACTTTTCCTATAAAAGAGGTAAAAAAGTGGGATCAGCGCATCACCAGGCCGCCACCGATTGGCCTCAACTCAGAGATGCGCTGAGCCCCCCCAGAGACTGCAAACGCACCTTGAACCAAACAGAAGCTCTGCATATACACCAAAAGCAAAACTGTTAAGTGGGAGCAGCTGGCCGGAAATAAATTAAAACATAGTAAAGAGCTGAGCAGCGCTACTTAAAAACAGATGAATGCTTACCTGCAAAAGTGTGCAAGCCCCACTAATGGGATAAAATACACACTGAGCACACACATGACCTGTCTACCGCTTGGAGGATGTTGGTTTCCTCTAACAGCTTGCATGCAACTTGTTAGGTACTCGTCCCTCCCACTGTCGTAGAAGTCTTTCCTCCATGGGAGGGGACCTAACACTAACTAAATTATACCTATGCATATGCATAGCCTGGGCGCGCTACCAAGTAAAATTGAAAATTGCGTAAAAAAGTGGGATCAGCGCATCACCAGGCCGCCACCGATTGGCCTCAACTCAGAGATGCGCTGAGCCCCCCCAGAGACTGCAAACGCACCTTGAACCAAACAGAAGCTCTGCATATACACCAAAAGCAAAACTGTTAAGTGGGAGCAGCTGGCCGGAAATAAATTAAAACATAGTAAAGAGCTGAGCAGCGCTACTTAAAAACAGATGAATGCTTACCTGCAAAAGTGTGCAAGCCCCACTAATGGGATAAAATACACACTGAGCACACACATGACCTGTCTACCGCTTGGAGGATGTTGGTTTCCTCTAACAGCTTGCATGCAACTTGTTAGGTACTCGTCCCTCCCACTGTCGTAGAAGTCTTTCCTCCATGGGAGGGGACCTAACACTAACTAAATTATACCTATGCATATGCATAGCCTGGGCGCGCTACCAAGTAAAATTGAAAATTGCGTAAAAAAGTGGGATCAGCGCATCACCAGGCCGCCACCGATTGGCCTCAACTCAGAGATGCGCTGAGCCCCCCCAGAGACTGCAAACGCACCTTGAACCAAACAGAAGCTCTGCATATACACCAAAAGCAAAACTGTTAAGTGGGAGCAGCTGGCCGGAAATAAATTAAAACATAGTAAAGAGCTGAGCAGCGCTACTTAAAAACAGATGAATGCTTACCTGCAAAAGTGTGCAAGCCCCACTAATGGGATAAAATACACACTGAGCACACACATGACCTGTCTACCGCTTGGAGGATGTTGGTTTCCTCTAACAGCTTGCATGCAACTTGTTAGGTACTCGTCCCTCCCACTGTCGTAGAAGTCTTTCCTCCATGGGAGGGGACCTAACACTAACTAAATTATACCTATGCATATGCATAGCCTGGGCGCGCTACCAAGTAAAATTGAAAATTGCGTAAAAAAGTGGGATCAGCGCATCACCAGGCCGCCACCGATTGGCCTCAACTCAGAGATGCGCTGAGCCCCCCCAGAGACTGCAAACGCACCTTGAACCAAACAGAAGCTCTGCATATACACCAAAAGCAAAACTGTTAAGTGGGAGCAGCTGGCCGGAAATAAATTAAAACATAGTAAAGAGCTGAGCAGCGCTACTTAAAAACAGATGAATGCTTACCTGCAAAAGTGTGCAAGCCCCACTAATGGGATAAAATACACACTGAGCACACACATGACCTGTCTACCGCTTGGAGGATGTTGGTTTCCTCTAACAGCTTGCATGCAACTTGTTAGGTACTCGTCCCTCCCACTGTCGTAGAAGTCTTTCCTCCATGGGAGGGGACCTAACACTAACTAAATTATACCTATGCATATGCATAGCCTGGGCGCGCTACCAAGTAAAATTGAAAATTGCGTAAAAAAGTGGGATCAGCGCATCACCAGGCCGCCACCGATTGGCCTCAACTCAGAGATGCGCTGAGCCCCCCCAGAGACTGCAAACGCACCTTGAACCAAACAGAAGCTCTGCATATACACCAAAAGCAAAACTGTTAAGTGGGAGCAGCTGGCCGGAAATAAATTAAAACATAGTAAAGAGCTGAGCAGCGCTACTTAAAAACAGATGAATGCTTACCTGCAAAAGTGTGCAAGCCCCACTAATGGGATAAAATACACACTGAGCACACACATGACCTGTCTACCGCTTGGAGGATGTTGGTTTCCTCTAACAGCTTGCATGCAACTTGTTAGGTACTCGTCCCTCCCACTGTCGTAGAAGTCTTTCCTCCATGGGAGGGGACCTAACACTAACTAAATTATACCTATGCATATGCATAGCCTGGGCGCGCTACCAGGTAAAATTGAAAATTGCGTAAAAAAGTGGGATCAGCGCATCACCAGGCCGCCACCGATTGGCCTCAACTCAGAGATGCGCTGAGCCCCCCCAGAGACTGCAAACGCACCTTGAACCAAACAGAAGCTCTGCATATACACCAAAAGCAAAACTGTTAAGTGGGAGCAGCTGGCCGGAAATAAATTAAAACATAGTAAAGAGCTGAGCAGCGCTACTTAAAAACAGATGAATGCTTACCTGCAAAAGTGTGCAAGCCCCACTAATGGGATAAAATACACACTGAGCACACACATGACCTGTCTACCGCTTGGAGGATGTTGGTTTCCTCTAACAGCTTGCATGCAACTTGTTAGGTACTCGTCCCTCCCACTGTCGTAGAAGTCTTTCCTCCATGGGAGGGGACCTAACACTAACTAAATTATACCTATGCATATGCATAGCCTGGGCGCGCTACCAAGTAAAATTGAAAATTGCGTAAAAAAGTGGGATCAGCGCATCACCAGGCCGCCACCGATTGGCCTCAACTCAGAGATGCGCTGAGCCCCCCCAGAGACTGCAAACGCACCTTGAACCAAACAGAAGCTCTGCATATACACCAAAAGCAAAACTGTTAAGTGGGAGCAGCTGGCCGGAAATAAATTAAAACATAGTAAAGAGCTGAGCAGCGCTACTTAAAAACAGATGAATGCTTACCTGCAAAAGTGTGCAAGCCCCACTAATGGGATAAAATACACACTGAGCACACACATGACCTGTCTACCGCTTGGAGGATGTTGGTTTCCTCTAACAGCTTGCATGCAACTTGTTAGGTACTCGTCCCTCCCACTGTCGTAGAAGTCTTTCCTCCATGGGAGGGGACCTAACACTAACTAAATTATACCTATGCATATGCATAGCCTGGGCGCGCTACCAAGTAAAATTGAAAATTGCGTAAAAAAGTGGGATCAGCGCATCACCAGGCCGCCACCGATTGGCCTCAACTCAGAGATGCGCTGAGCCCCCCCAGAGACTGCAAACGCACCTTGAACCAAACAGAAGCTCTGCATATACACCAAAAGCAAAACTGTTAAGTGGGAGCAGCTGGCCGGAAATAAATTAAAACATAGTAAAGAGCTGAGCAGCGCTACTTAAAAACAGATGAATGCTTACCTGCAAAAGTGTGCAAGCCCCACTAATGGGATAAAATACACACTGAGCACACACATGACCTGTCTACCGCTTGGAGGATGTTGGTTTCCTCTAACAGCTTGCATGCAACTTGTTAGGTACTCGTCCCTTCCACTGTCGTAGAAGTCTTTCCTCCATGGGAGGGGACCTAACACTAACTAAATTATACCTATGCATATGCATAGCCTGGGCGCGCTACCAAGTAAAATTGAAAATTGCGTAAAAAAGTGGGATCAGCGCATCACCAGGCCGCCACCGATTGGCCTCAACTCAGAGATGCGCTGAGCCCCCCCAGAGACTGCAAACGCACCTTGAACCAAACAGAAGCTCTGCATATACACCAAAAGCAAAACTGTTAAGTGGGAGCAGCTGGCCGGAAATAAATTAAAACATAGTAAAGAGCTGAGCAGCGCTACTTAAAAACAGATGAATGCTTACCTGCAAAAGTGTGCAAGCCCCACTAATGGGATAAAATACACACTGAGCACACACATGACCTGTCTACCGCTTGGAGGATGTTGGTTTCCTCTAACAGCTTGCATGCAACTTGTTAGGTACTCGTCCCTCCCACTGTCGTAGAAGTCTTTCCTCCATGGGAGGGGACCTAACACTAACTAAATTATACCTATGCATATGCATAGCCTGGGCGCGCTACCAAGTAAAATTGAAAATTGCGTAAAAAAGTGGGATCAGCGCATCACCAGGCCGCCACCGATTGGCCTCAACTCAGAGATGCGCTGAGCCCCCCCAGAGACTGCAAACGCACCTTGAACCAAACAGAAGCTCTGCATATACACCAAAAGCAAAACTGTTAAGTGGGAGCAGCTGGCCGGAAATAAATTAAAACATAGTAAAGAGCTGAGCAGCGCTACTTAAAAACAGATGAATGCTTACCTGCAAAAGTGTGCAAGCCCCACTAATGGGATAAAATACACACTGAGCACACACATGACCTGTCTACCGCTTGGAGGATGTTGGTTTCCTCTAACAGCTTGCATGCAACTTGTTAGGTACTCGTCCCTCCCACTGTCGTAGAAGTCTTTCCTCCATGGGAGGGGACCTAACACTAACTAAATTATACCTATGCATATGCATAGCCTGGGCGCGCTACCAAGTAAAATTGAAAATTGCGTAAAAAAGTGGGATCAGCGCATCACCAGGCCGCCACCGATTGGCCTCAACTCAGAGATGCGCTGAGCCCCCCCAGAGACTGCAAACGCACCTTGAACCAAACAGAAGCTCTGCATATACACCAAAAGCAAAACTGTTAAGTGGGAGCAGCTGGCCGGAAATAAATTAAAACATAGTAAAGAGCTGAGCAGCGCTACTTAAAAACAGATGAATGCTTACCTGCAAAAGTGTGCAAGCCCCACTAATGGGATAAAATACACACTGAGCACACACATGACCTGTCTACCGCTTGGAGGATGTTGGTTTCCTCTAACAGCTTGCATGCAACTTGTTAGGTACTCGTCCCTTCCACTGTCGTAGAAGTCTTTCCTCCATGGGAGGGGACCTAAAGCTGAGTACACACGTACGATAACGATCGTTCAAAAACGAACGATAACGACAATCGGAACGATAATCGTGCGTTCAAAAAGTGTGAACGATCGTTTTTGTGAACGATAACGATCGTTATCGTTCAATCGGACCGATCCAACCCGGCGGATTTTTTCGAAAGATAATCGTTCAATCGTTGCAGTGTGTACAAAGATCGTCCGATAACGCATGTTCTTATTGCCTGTCATAACGTCACTTCCGTTTGCGCACGCATTTTTTTATCGTTCGTCGTTCAGTACTTTATACTTATATCGTTCACGTGTGTACACAATCGTTCATTACGAACGATCTTTTCAGTCTAATTTGAATATCGTGTAAACGTCACGAATCGTTCGTAACGAACGATCTTTATCGGACGTGTATACGAACCTTTACACTAACTAAATTATACCTATGCATATGCATAGCCTGGGCGCGCTACCAAGTAAAATTGAAAATTGCGTAAAAAAGTGGGATCAGCGCATCACCAGGCCGCCACCGATTGGCCTCAACTCAGAGATGCGCTGAGCCCCCCCAGAGACTGCAAACGCACCTTGAACCAAACAGAAGCTCTGCATATACACCAAAAGCAAAACTGTTAAGTGGGAGCAGCTGGCCGGAAATAAATTAAAACATAGTAAAGAGCTGAGCAGCGCTACTTAAAAACAGATGAATGCTTACCTGCAAAAGTGTGCAAGCCCCACTAATGGGATAAAATACACACTGAGCACACACATGACCTGTCTACCGCTTGGAGGATGTTGGTTTCCTCTAACAGCTTGCATACAACTTGTTAGGTACTCGTCCCTCCCACTGTCGTAGAAGTCTTTCCTCCATGGGAGGGGACCTAACACTAACTAAATTATACCTATGCATATGCATAGCCTGGGCGCGCTACCAAGTAAAATTGAAAATTGCGTAAAAAAGTGGGATCAGCGCATCACCAGGCCGCCACCGATTGGCCTCAACTCAGAGATGCGCTGAGCCCCCCCAGAGACTGCAAACGCACCTTGAACCAAACAGAAGCTCTGCATATACACCAAAAGCAAAACTGTTAAGTGGGAGCAGCTGGCCGGAAATAAATTAAAACATAGTAAAGAGCTGAGCAGCGCTACTTAAAAACAGATGAATGCTTACCTGCAAAAGTGTGCAAGCCCCACTAATGGGATAAAATACACACTGAGCACACACATGACCTGTCTACCGCTTGGAGGATGTTGGTTTCCTCTAACAGCTTGCATGCAACTTGTTAGGTACTCGTCCCTCCCACTGTCGTAGAAGTCTTTCCTCCATGGGAGGGGACCTAACACTAACTAAATTATACCTATGCATATGCATAGCCTGGGCGCGCTACCAAGTAAAATTGAAAATTGCGTAAAAAAGTGGGATCAGCGCATCACCAGGCCGCCACCGATTGAAAGACTTCTACGACAGTGGGAGGGACGAGTACCTAACAAGTTGCATGCAAGCTGTTAGAGGAAACCAACATCCTCCAAGCGGTAGACAGGTCATGTGTGTGCTCAGTGTGTATTTTATCCCATTAGTGGGGCTTGCACACTTTTGCAGGTAAGCATTCATCTGTTTTTAAGTAGCGCTGCTCAGCTCTTTACTATGTTTTAATTTATTTCCGGCCAGCTGCTCCCACTTAACAGTTTTGCTTTTGGTGTATATGCAGAGCTTCTGTTTGGTTCAAGGTGCGTTTGCAGTCTCTGGGGGGGCTCAGCGCATCTCTGAGTTGAGGCCAATCGGTGGCGGCCTGGTGATGCGCTGATCCCACTTTTTTACGCAATTTTCAATTTTACTTGGTAGCGCGCCCAGGCTATGCATATGCATAGGTATAATTTAGTTAGTGTTAGGTCCCCTCCCATGGAGGAAAGACTTCTACGACAGTGGGAGGGACGAGTACCTAACAAGTTGCATGCAAGCTGTTAGAGGAAACCAACATCCTCCAAGCGGTAGACAGGTCATGTGTGTGCTCAGTGTGTATTTTATCCCATTAGTGGGGCTTGCACACTTTTGCAGGTAAGCATTCATCTGTTTTTAAGTAGCGCTGCTCAGCTCTTTACTATGTTTTAATTTATTTCCGGCCAGCTGCTCCCACTTAACAGTTTTGCTTTTGGTGTATATGCAGAGCTTCTGTTTGGTTCAAGGTGCGTTTGCAGTCTCTGGGGGGGCTCAGCGCATCTCTGAGTTGAGGCCAATCGGTGGCGGCCTGGTGATGCGCTGATCCCACTTTTTTACGCAATTTTCAATTTTACTTGGTAGCGCGCCCAGGCTATGCATATGCATAGGTATAATTTAGTTAGTGTTAGGTCCCCTCCCATGGAGGAAAGACTTCTACGACAGTGGGAGGGACGAGTACCTAACAAGTTGCATGCAAGCTGTTAGAGGAAACCAACATCCTCCAAGCGGTAGACAGGTCATGTGTGTGCTCAGTGTGTATTTTATCCCATTAGTGGGGCTTGCACACTTTTGCAGGTAAGCATTCATCTGTTTTTAAGTAGCGCTGCTCAGCTCTTTACTATGTTTTAATTTATTTCCGGCCAGCTGCTCCCACTTAACAGTTTTGCTTTTGGTGTATATGCAGAGCTTCTGTTTGGTTCAAGGTGCGTTTGCAGTCTCTGGGGGGGCTCAGCGCATCTCTGAGTTGAGGCCAATCGGTGGCGGCCTGGTGATGCGCTGATCCCACTTTTTTACGCAATTTTCAATTTTACTTGGTAGCGCGCCCAGGCTATGCATATGCATAGGTATAATTTAGTTAGTGTTAGGTCCCCTCCCATGGAGGAAAGACTTCTACGACAGTGGGAGGGACGAGTACCTAACAAGTTGCATGCAAGCTGTTAGAGGAAACCAACATCCTCCAAGCGGTAGACAGGTCATGTGTGTGCTCAGTGTGTATTTTATCCCATTAGTGGGGCTTGCACACTTTTGCAGGTAAGCATTCATCTGTTTTTAAGTAGCGCTGCTCAGCTCTTTACTATGTTTTAATTTATTTCCGGCCAGCTGCTCCCACTTAACAGTTTTGCTTTTGGTGTATATGCAGAGCTTCTGTTTGGTTCAAGGTGCGTTTGCAGTCTCTGGGGGGGCTCAGCGCATCTCTGAGTTGAGGCCAATCGGTGGCGGCCTGGTGATGCGCTGATCCCACTTTTTTACGCAATTTTCAATTTTACTTGGTAGCGCGCCCAGGCTATGCATATGCATAGGTATAATTTAGTTAGTGTTAGGTCCCCTCCCATGGAGGAAAGACTTCTACGACAGTGGGAGGGACGAGTACCTAACAAGTTGCATGCAAGCTGTTAGAGGAAACCAACATCCTCCAAGCGGTAGACAGGTCATGTGTGTGCTCAGTGTGTATTTTATCCCATTAGTGGGGCTTGCACACTTTTGCAGGTAAGCATTCATCTGTTTTTAAGTAGCGCTGCTCAGCTCTTTACTATGTTTTAATTTATTTCCGGCCAGCTGCTCCCACTTAACAGTTTTGCTTTTGGTGTATATGCAGAGCTTCTGTTTGGTTCAAGGTGCGTTTGCAGTCTCTGGGGGGGCTCAGCGCATCTCTGAGTTGAGGCCAATCGGTGGCGGCCTGGTGATGCGCTGATCCCACTTTTTTACGCAATTTTCAATTTTACTTGGTAGCGCGCCCAGGCTATGCATATGCATAGGTATAATTTAGTTAGTGTTAGGTCCCCTCCCATGGAGGAAAGACTTCTACGACAGTGGGAGGGACGAGTACCTAACAAGTTGCATGCAAGCTGTTAGAGGAAACCAACATCCTCCAAGCGGTAGACAGGTCATGTGTGTGCTCAGTGTGTATTTTATCCCATTAGTGGGGCTTGCACACTTTTGCAGGTAAGCATTCATCTGTTTTTAAGTAGCGCTGCTCAGCTCTTTACTATGTTTTAATTTATTTCCGGCCAGCTGCTCCCACTTAACAGTTTTGCTTTTGGTGTATATGCAGAGCTTCTGTTTGGTTCAAGGTGCGTTTGCAGTCTCTGGGGGGGCTCAGCGCATCTCTGAGTTGAGGCCAATCGGTGGCGGCCTGGTGATGCGCTGATCCCACTTTTTTACGCAATTTTCAATTTTACTTGGTAGCGCGCCCAGGCTATGCATATGCATAGGTATAATTTAGTTAGTGTTAGGTCCCCTCCCATGGAGGAAAGACTTCTACGACAGTGGGAGGGACGAGTACCTAACAAGTTGCATGCAAGCTGTTAGAGGAAACCAACATCCTCCAAGCGGTAGACAGGTCATGTGTGTGCTCAGTGTGTATTTTATCCCATTAGTGGGGCTTGCACACTTTTGCAGGTAAGCATTCATCTGTTTTTAAGTAGCGCTGCTCAGCTCTTTACTATGCTATAAAAGAGGTAGTGTGCCTTATTCTCTCTTTTTTTTTTTTTTTACCGTGATATGTTCTGAACCTCTGATTTTTTTTTTCTTGAACCATGTTTGTGAGCTTCTGCGAAACGTTTGGTTTGCCCGAACTTACGCTAACCGCAATAGACTTCAATGGTGAGGTGAACTTGGAAAACTAGAAAAACGTATGCTGTCCAGAAAAGTTATGTTAACCACTTCGTCCACAGGTCAGTAGATATACGTCCTCTGGGACTTCATCTAAGCCACAGGTCAGTAGATATACGTCTTGTAGCAGAAGCAGTGCTGTGCAGGATTGGGCTTGCTCCTGTGCACATTTCTGGCACTATCTGATGCAGCACTAATTGGTGAATGGGAATATAAGTTTCCTGAGCTAATGAGATTGATTTTTACTATGAAAAATACTTGTATTTTCTCATTTCATAGTGAAAAACACACTCTGTAGCATTAAATTGTGACAGGAACATAATCTAAGTTTTGTGATAAGCAGTAAGAATTGCCAAACAAAATGTGTGTTTTTAATCTACAGTAGCACTTTTTATTTTTAAACTGGAATTGGTAAAACTGAAAAATACATGTTTTTTCTATTTTTTTCTTTGTTTTCCCATTAAAATTCATAGAAAACAAAATAGTTTGAGGGAAAAAATGGCATACAATGAAAGCCTAGTTTGTCTTGAAAAAAACAATATATATTTCATTTCTGTGTCATAAGTAGGGATAAAGTTATTTCTGATTAAATAGGGACATAGCTAAACTGTCAAAACTGCTCTGGTCAATAAGTACAAAACAAGGTCTGGATGCGAAGTGATTAAACCTGTTTTAAGGGGTGTAACACCTGCAGGGGGGCATGGCGGAGTGTGATACATGCCAAAATTCCCGGGTAAAAATCAGGATTTGACGCAAAGCAGCGTTTTATGGGCATAAATCACATTGAATGCTAATTTTGTGGCCTAATGTGCCTTAAAACATTTTGCATGTGTATACATCAATCATGTAGTGTAATTAGTGTACTGCTTCACACTGACGCACCAAACTCACTGTGTAACGCACTGCTGTATGGTGTAGTGACGGCCGTGCTGGAGTGGTGCGCACCATGGCGAGATAGCTCTTCCTCACTCCGTGAGTACACCACTTTCCTTTCACGAGAATCGTATTATGGAGGGCAAGTCTGCCATTTTGACCACTGGTAATGGCCAGGGTGAATCCTGGTTTGATTCCGGTCCGTTTTTGGAGCCTGAGAAACGGCTACCACCACATAGCCAAGTAAGGCTGCAGGCATGGCACGCACGTCTCGAGGCAGTGATGACAATTAACAATATAGGTGTACTTTCGAGGCCCTGATGTATATGACATGAATCAACTTTAAATCCTTTAACGAGAATCTGTTATGGAGGACAATGATTACACCACTTGCCTTTCACGAGAATCATATTATGGAGGGCAATTGTACTATTTTTAATGGGCGGGTGATGTGACGAGGTGCGTGCAATCAACACAACAGGTAGGTATATGCAGTGCTGAGTATTACAATGTGCGCCTGTCACACACAGACTGATACCGAACATTCATAGCGACTATGCGTGCAGCCGTGCACTCACTTAGGTAGGTAGGTGGTTGCACTGTGAACAACAGCTAGGTAGGTATATACAGTAATGGTTATTACAATGTTCAGTTGCCTGTCACACACACAGGTAGTCACTGAATGTGCTGGGCCTGGCAGTGGCACACACACAGAATGAATTAGCTAGGCTGTCTATGCAACACAAGTGTCAGTGGGACACACGGAAAAAAAAATTATCACAATTACAACATCATCTGTTAAAAGAGCTGTTGTGGGGTGCTATTTTAGCAATAAGAATCAGCCAGGAGCTTGCTAAGAAGCCAAGAGCCTAACTAATCTTTCCCGATGAGAGACAGTCTGCAGCATCTTGGCCTTCTGTCACTATTGCAGGCACACGAGTGTAATGTCCGTTGGTTTATATACGGGTGAGAGTGGCTCCTGGACTGAGTGTAGCCTGATTCTCTACAATTTGCCTGTTGACTGTGATGTAGAGGTTCAAAGATGACCCTAATGGTCCAGTGTGTTGGCGAATCTAACTTTATGTAAAGTTACCTGATCTCCGCATTTGCGAAGCCCATAAGTTCACTGGGAGCATTTTGTAGTAGATCTGTCCATGCCATCTGTATTCTTTGTTCTTATTTTTCCTTATTTTATTGAGAATTAAGACGTTATGTATTCATGCAGTGGCGTAGCTACAAACCTCGGGGCCCCAATGTGGAATCTGGATGTGCCCCCCCCCAGCAACAACAACTCCCCCCCATTTACTGAATACATCTATTCTCTCCTGTTATCACCCACTGATCACCTGTCAATCACCCATCAATCACCCCCTGTCACTGCCACCCATCAGATCTGACCCTAACCTGCCCTCACATTGGCAGTGCATTACTTGCATCTATTCCACCCTCTAATCACACCATAATCGCCTAGCAATAACATTGTCACCCCCTGTCACTGCTACCCATCATATCAGACCCTAATCTGCCCCTTGCAGGCACCTGATTACCCGCCCACACCCTCAGATTGCCTGCAGACCCGCCCTCGGATCGCCTCCTAAGTGCATTGTTTATATCTGTTCTCTCATCTAATCACCCATCAATCACCCCCTGTCAACATCTGTCACTGCTACCCATCATACCCATCAGATCAGACCCTCATCTGCCCCATGTGGGCACCCAATCACCCGCCAACACCCTCAGATCACTCTCAGACACCCCCCCCATCACCTACCCAGTGCATTGATTGCATCTATTCTCCCCTATAATCACCCAATCCAATAAGCTAGCATGCCCAGCCTTTTCGGTGGGAACCACTCCAATTTTCCAAACGTAACATTTTTTTGGGGCCTTCTCCTTAACATTGGTCTAGTCAAAAAGAATGTATTGCGGTGTTATTGGTCTACGCACCCAAAACATCACATGCCCATGTTCTCTGCTTCCATGTCCAGGTCACGATTTGAGAACATCCTGCGCTTAGTGCCAATACAACCTGTCATCTAAGAGGCCACCCTGCTTATGACCAGTTCCACAATATTCAGTCCCTCATACACCACTTGTCATCAACATTTTCAGATGCTTATACCCCAGGACAGTCATTTGGAGGCATTTGGTTTCCAGACAACTCATCAATATTTTGGCCCACTTAAATGCCATGGCAAAGTGGAAAGACACCCCACGGTATTTTGTTCGTTGTATGGTCAGTTAATAGAAGAGTTCATTTTTTTGTCACAAGTTAGCGCAAAATGACACTTTGTGTAAAAAAAAAAATATGAAAATCAATTTCCGCTAACTTGTGACAAAAAATTAACTTTTCTATTAACTTACCATACACCAAACGAAATACCTTGGGGTGTCTTCTTTCTAAAATTGTGTCACTTACGGGTTCCTATACTGGCATGGCATTTAAGTGGGCCAAAATATTGATGAGTAGTCTGGAAACCAAATGCCTCCAAATGACTGTTCTGGGGTATAAGCATCTGAGAATTTTGATGACAGATGGTCTATGAGGGACCGAATGTTGTGGAACCGGTCATAAGCAGGGTGGCCTCTTAGATGACAGCTTGTATTGGCACTGAAGTGCAGGAAGCGCAGGATGTTCACAAATCGTGACCTGGACATAGCAGCAGAGAACATGGACATGTGATGTTTTGGGTGTGTAGACCTATAAGACCGCAATACATTCTTTTTTGACTACACCCATGTTAAGGAGAAGGCACACAAAAATGTTACGTTCGGAAACTTGTAGTGGTTTCCACCGAAAAGACTGGGCATGGTAGCTTATTGGATTGGCAGTTACATATTGTGGGGCCTAACGGTTGGTCTCAGCCACAATGAAGTCGTACTGACCAGCAGTGATCATAAAAAAAAATTTCTGTCACTGCAGTGGGGCGGGTGAGGGTTTGGCCGGGTGATCAGAAGACCGCAGGGGGAAGATTACGGCCTGATCTGATGGATAGGAGTGCTAGGGGGTGACAGATATGACAGGAGATGATTGATGGTTGTCTCTTTGGGTGATTTATAGGGGAGAATAGATGCAATCAATGCACTGGGTAGGTGATCGGAAGGGGGTCTGAAGGGGATCTGAGGGTTTGGCTGAGTGATCAGGAGTAAACACGGGGCAAAATAAGGCATGATCTGATGGGTATGTGTGCTAGGTGGTGACAGGTGTTAACAGTAGGTGATTGAAGGGTGTCTCAGGGGGTGATAAGAGGGGGGGAATAGATGCAAACAATGCACTGGCGAGGTGATCAGGAGGGGGGTGTCTGAGGGCGATCTAAAGGTGTGGGCGGGTGATAGGGTGCCCATAAGGGGCAGGTTAGGGTCTGATCTGATGGGTGGCAGTGACAGGGGGTGATTGATGGGTGATTGACAGGTGATAAGTGGATGATTATAGGGGAAAATAGATGTATACAGTACACCTGGGGGGGTTCTGTGGAGGATATGAGGGTGAGGGGGGTGATCAGGAGCACCCAGGGGGTAGTTTAGGGCCTAATCTAAAAAATAGCATTGAATGATAGTGACAGGGAGTGATTGATGGGTGAGTAGGGGGGTGATGGGTGCAAACAGGGGTCTGAGGGGGTGTTCGGGGGGGGGGGGGGGGAATCAGTGTGTTTGGGTGCATAATAGCGGGGCTGCAGCCTGCCCTGGTGGACCCTCAATCACTTGGACCACTAGGGAAGGAGGCAGCATGTACAATACGCTTTGTTTACATTAGAAAGCGTATTATACGCATTGTATGCGTCGATCAAGGAATTAACAACCCGCGGCCGAACGGACAGTGGGTTGACGTTGTGGGTGGGCGGAGCCTATTGCCGGCAGATGCACGCGCATCCGAGCGCACGATCCACGGCCAGATCTTGCCAAACAAAATGTGTGTTTTTAATCTACAGTAGCACTTTTTATTTTTAAACTGGAATTGGTAAAACTGAAAAATACATGTTTTTTCTATTTTTTTCTTTGTTTTCCCATTAAAATTCATAGAAAACAAAATAGTTTGAGGGAAAAAATGGCATACAATGAAAGCCTAGTTTGTCTTGAAAAAAACAATATATATTTCATTGCTGTGTCATAAGTAGGGATAAAGTTATTTCTGATTAAATAGGGACATAGCTAAACTGTCAAAACTGCTCTGGTCAATAAGTACAAAACAAGGTCTGGATGCGAAGTGATTAAACCTGTTTTAAGGGGTGTAACACCTGCAGGGGGGCATGGCGGAGTGTGATACATGCCAAAATTCTCGGGTAAAAATCAGGATTTGACGCAAAGCAGCGTTTTATGGGCATAAATCACATTGAATGCTAATTTTGTGGCCTAATGTGCCTTAAAACATTTTGCATGTGTATACATCAATCATGTAGTGTAATTAGTGTACTGCTTCACACTGACGCACCAAACTCACTGTGTAACGCACTGCTGTATGGTGTAGTGACGGCCGTGCTGGAGTGGTGCGCACCATGGCGAGATAGCTCTTCCTCACTCCGTGAGTACACCACTTTCCTTTCACGAGAATCGTATTATGGAGGGCAAGTCTGCCATTTTGACCACTGGTAATGGCCAGGGTGAATCCTGGTTTGATTCCGGTCCGTTTTTGGAGCCTGAGAAACGGCTACCACCACATAGCCAAGTAAGGCTGCAGGCATGGCACGCACGTCTCGAGGCAGTGATGACAATTAACAATATAGGTGTACTTTCGAGGCCCTGATGTATATGACATGAATCAACTTTAAATCCTTTAACGAGAATCTGTTATGGAGGACAATGATTACACCACTTGCCTTTCACGAGAATCATATTATGGAGGGCAATTGTACTATTTTTAATGGGCGGGTGATGTGACGAGGTGCGTGCAATCAACACAACAGGTAGGTATATGCAGTGCTGAGTATTACAATGTGCGCCTGTCACACACAGACTGATACCGAACATTCATAGCGACTATGCGTGCAGCCGTGCACTCACTTAGGTAGGTAGGTGGTTGCACTGTGAACAACAGCTAGGTAGGTATATACAGTAATGGTTATTACAATGTTCAGTTGCCTGTCACACACACAGGTAGTCACTGAATGTGCTGGGCCTGGCAGTGGCACACACACAGAATGAATTAGCTAGGCTGTCTATGCAACACAAGTGTCAGTGGGACACACGGAAAAAAAAATTATCACAATTACAACATCATCTGTTAAAAGAGCTGTTGTGGGGTGCTATTTTAGCAATAAGAATCAGCCAGGAGCTTGCTAAGAAGCCAAGAGCCTAACTAATCTTTCCCGATGAGAGACAGTCTGCAGCATCTTGGCCTTCTGTCACTATTGCAGGCACACGAGTGTAATGTCCGTTGGTTTATATACGGGTGAGAGTGGCTCCTGGACTGAGTGTAGCCTGATTCTCTACAATTTGCCTGTTGACTGTGATGTAGAGGTTCAAAGATGACCCTAATGGTCCAGTGTGTTGGCGAATCTAACTTTATGTAAAGTTACCTGATCTCCGCATTTGCGAAGCCCATAAGTTCACTGGGAGCATTTTGTAGTAGATCTGTCCATGCCATCTGTATTGTTTGTTCTTATTTTTCCTTATTTTATTGAGAATTAAGACGTTATGTATTCATGCAGTGGCGTAGCTACAAACCTCGGGGCCCCAATGTGGAATCTGGATGTGCCCCCCCCCCCAGCAACAACAACTCCCCCCCATTTACTGAATACATCTATTCTCTCCTGTTATCACCCACTGATCACCTGTCAATCACCCATCAATCACCCCCTGTCACTGCCACCCATCAGATCTGACCCTAACCTGCCCTCACATTGGCAGTGCATTACTTGCATCTATTCCACCCTCTAATCACACCATAATCGCCTAGCAATAACATCGTCACCCCCTGTCACTGCTACCCATCATATCAGACCCTAATCTGCCCCTTGCAGGCACCTGATCACCCGCCCACACCCTCAGATTGCCTGCAGACCCGCCCTCGGATCGCCTCCTAAGTGCATTGTTTATATCTGTTCTCTCATCTAATCACCCATCAATCACCCCCTGTCAACATCTGTCACTGCTACCCATCATACCCATCAGATCAGACCCTCATCTGCCCCATGTGGGCACCCAATCACCCGCCAACACCCTCAGATCACTCTCAGACACCCCCCCATCACCTACCCAGTGCATTGATTGCATCTATTCTCCCCTATAATCACCCAATCCAATAAGCTAGCATGCCCAGCCTTTTCGGTGGGAACCACTCCAATTTTCCAAACGTAACATTTTTTTGGGGCCTTCTCCTTAACATTGGTCTAGTCAAAAAGAATGTATTGCGGTGTTATTGGTCTACGCACCCAAAACATCACATGCCCATGTTCTCTGCTTCCATGTCCAGGTCACGATTTGAGAACATCCTGCGCTTAGTGCCAATACAACCTGTCATCTAAGAGGCCACCCTGCTTATGACCAGTTCCACAATATTCAGTCCCTCATACACCACTTGTCATCAACATTTTCAGATGCTTATACCCCAGGACAGTCATTTGGAGGCATTTGGTTTCCAGACAACTCATCAATATTTTGGCCCACTTAAATGCCATGGCAAAGTGGAAAGACACCCCACGGTATTTTGTTCGTTGTATGGTCAGTTAATAGAAGAGTTCATTTTTTTGTCACAAGTTAGCGCAAAATGACACTTTGTGTAAAAAAAAAAATATGAAAATCAATTTCCGCTAACTTGTGACAAAAAATTAACTTTTCTATTAACTTACCATACACCAAACGAAATACCTTGGGGTGTCTTCTTTCTAAAATTGTGTCACTTACGGGTTCCTATACTGGCATGGCATTTAAGTGGGCCAAAATATTGATGAGTAGTCTGGAAACCAAATGCCTCCAAATGACTGTTCTGGGGTATAAGCATCTGAGAATTTTGATGACAGATGGTCTATGAGGGACCGAATGTTGTGGAACCGGTCATAAGCAGGGTGGCCTCTTAGATGACAGCTTGTATTGGCACTGAAGTGCAGGAAGCGCAGGATGTTCACAAATCGTGACCTGGACATAGCAGCAGAGAACATGGACATGTGATGTTTTGGGTGTGTAGACCTATAAGACCGCAATACATTCTTTTTTGACTACACCCATGTTAAGGAGAAGGCACACAAAAATGTTACGTTCGGAAACTTGTAGTGGTTTCCACCGAAAAGACTGGGCATGGTAGCTTATTGGATTGGCAGTTACATATTGTGGGGCCTAACGGTTGGTCTCAGCCACAATGAAGTCGTACTGACCAGCAGTGATCATAAAAAAAAATTTCTGTCACTGCAGTGGGGCGGGTGAGGGTTTGGCCGGGTGATCAGAAGACCGCAGGGGGAAGATTACGGCCTGATCTGATGGATAGGAGTGCTAGGGGGTGACAGATATGACAGGAGATGATTGATGGTTGTCTCTTTGGGTGATTATAGGGGAGAATAGATGCAATCAATGCACTGGGTAGGTGATCGGAAGGGGGTCTGAAGGGGATCTGAGGGTTTGGCTGAGTGATCAGGAGTAAACACGGGGCAAAATAAGGCATGATCTGATGGGTATGTGTGCTAGGTGGTGACAGGTGTTAACAGTAGGTGATTGAAGGGTGTCTCAGGGGGTGATAAGAGGGGGGGAATAGATGCAAACAATGCACTGGCGAGGTGATCAGGAGGGGGGTGTCTGAGGGCGATCTAAAGGTGTGGGCGGGTGATAGGGTGCCCATAAGGGGCAGGTTAGGGTCTGATCTGATGGGTGGCAGTGACAGGGGGTGATTGATGGGTGATTGACAGGTGATAAGTGGATGATTATAGGGGAAAATAGATGTATACAGTACACCTGGGGGGGTTCTGTGGAGGATATAAGGGTGAGGGGGGTGATCAGGAGCACCCAGGGGGTAGTTTAGGGCCTAATCTAAAAAATAGCGTTGAATGATAGTGACAGGGAGTGATTGATGGGTGAGTAGGGGGGTGATGGGTGCAAACAGGGGTCTGAGGGGGTGTTCGGGGGGGGGGGGGGGGGAATCAGTGTGTTTGGGTGCATAATAGCGGGGCTGCAGCCTGCCCTGGTGGACCCTCAATCACTTGGACCACTAGGGAAGGAGGCAGCATGTACAATACGCTTTGTTTACATTAGAAAGCGTATTATACGCATTGTATGCGTCGATCAAGGAATTAACAACCCGCGGCCGAACGGACAGTGGGTTGACGTTGTGGGTGGGCGGAGCCTATTGCCGGCAGATGCACGCGCATCCGAGCGCACGATCCACGGCCAGATCTTGCCAAACAAAATGTGTGTTTTTAATCTACAGTAGCACTTTTTATTTTTAAACTGGAATTGGTAAAACTGAAAAATACATGTTTTTTCTATTTTTTTCTTTGTTTTCCCATTAAAATTCATAGAAAACAAAATAGTTTGAGGGAAAAAATGGCATACAATGAAAGCCTAGTTTGTCTTGAAAAAAACAATATATATTTCATTTCTGTGTCATAAGTAGGGATAAAGTTATTTCTGATTAAATAGGGACATAGCTAAACTGTCAAAACTGCTCTGGTCAATAAGTACAAAACAAGGTCTGGATGCGAAGTGATTAAACCTGTTTTAAGGGGTGTAACACCTGCAGGGGGGCATGGCGGAGTGTGATACATGCCAAAATTCCCGGGTAAAAATCAGGATTTGACGCAAAGCAGCGTTTTATGGGCATAAATCACATTGAATGCTAATTTTGTGGCCTAATGTGCCTTAAAACATTTTGCATGTGTATACATCAATCATGTAGTGTAATTAGTGTACTGCTTCACACTGACGCACCAAACTCACTGTGTAACGCACTGCTGTATGGTGTAGTGACGGCCGTGCTGGAGTGGTGCGCACCATGGCGAGATAGCTCTTCCTCACTCCGTGAGTACACCACTTTCCTTTCACGAGAATCGTATTATGGAGGGCAAGTCTGCCATTTTGACCACTGGTAATGGCCAGGGTGAATCCTGGTTTGATTCCGGTCCGTTTTTGGAGCCTGAGAAACGGCTACCACCACATAGCCAAGTAAGGCTGCAGGCATGGCACGCACGTCTCGAGGCAGTGATGACAATTAACAATATAGGTGTACTTTCGAGGCCCTGATGTATATGACATGAATCAACTTTAAATCCTTTAACGAGAATCTGTTATGGAGGACAATGATTACACCACTTGCCTTTCACGAGAATCATATTATGGAGGGCAATTGTACTATTTTTAATGGGCGGGTGATGTGACGAGGTGCGTGCAATCAACACAACAGGTAGGTATATGCAGTGCTGAGTATTACAATGTGCGCCTGTCACACACAGACTGATACCGAACATTCATAGCGACTATGCGTGCAGCCGTGCACTCACTTAGGTAGGTAGGTGGTTGCACTGTGAACAACAGCTAGGTAGGTATATACAGTAATGGTTATTACAATGTTCAGTTGCCTGTCACACACACAGGTAGTCACTGAATGTGCTGGGCCTGGCAGTGGCACACACACAGAATGAATTAGCTAGGCTGTCTATGCAACACAAGTGTCAGTGGGACACACGGAAAAAAAAATTATCACAATTACAACATCATCTGTTAAAAGAGCTGTTGTGGGGTGCTATTTTAGCAATAAGAATCAGCCAGGAGCTTGCTAAGAAGCCAAGAGCCTAACTAATCTTTCCCGATGAGAGACAGTCTGCAGCATCTTGGCCTTCTGTCACTATTGCAGGCACACGAGTGTAATGTCCGTTGGTTTATATACGGGTGAGAGTGGCTCCTGGACTGAGTGTAGCCTGATTCTCTACAATTTGCCTGTTGACTGTGATGTAGAGGTTCAAAGATGACCCTAATGGTCCAGTGTGTTGGCGAATCTAACTTTATGTAAAGTTACCTGATCTCCGCATTTGCGAAGCCCATAAGTTCACTGGGAGCATTTTGTAGTAGATCTGTCCATGCCATCTGTATTGTTTGTTCTTATTTTTCCTTATTTTATTGAGAATTAAGACGTTATGTATTCATGCAGTGGCGTAGCTACAAACCTCGGGGCCCCAATGTGGAATCTGGATGTGCCCCCCCCCAGCAACAACAACTCCCCCCCATTTACTGAATACATCTATTCTCTCCTGTTATCACCCACTGATCACCTGTCAATCACCCATCAATCACCCCCTGTCACTGCCACCCATCAGATCTGACCCTAACCTGCCCTCACATTGGCAGTGCATTACTTGCATCTATTCCACCCTCTAATCACACCATAATCGCCTAGCAATAACATCGTCACCCCCTGTCACTGCTACCCATCATATCAGACCCTAATCTGCCCCTTGCAGGCACCTGATCACCCGCCCACACCCTCAGATTGCCTGCAGACCCGCCCTCGGATCGCCTCCTAAGTGCATTGTTTATATCTGTTCTCTCATCTAATCACCCATCAATCACCCCCTGTCAACATCTGTCACTGCTACCCATCATACCCATCAGATCAGACCCTCATCTGCCCCATGTGGGCACCCAATCACCCGCCAACACCCTCAGATCACTCTCAGACACCCCCCCCATCACCTACCCAGTGCATTGATTGCATCTATTCTCCCCTATAATCACCCAATCCAATAAGCTAGCATGCCCAGCCTTTTCGGTGGGAACCACTCCAATTTTCCAAACGTAACATTTTTTTGGGGCCTTCTCCTTAACATTGGTCTAGTCAAAAAGAATGTATTGCGGTGTTATTGGTCTACGCACCCAAAACATCACATGCCCATGTTCTCTGCTTCCATGTCCAGGTCACGATTTGAGAACATCCTGCGCTTAGTGCCAATACAACCTGTCATCTAAGAGGCCACCCTGCTTATGACCAGTTCCACAATATTCAGTCCCTCATACACCACTTGTCATCAACATTTTCAGATGCTTATACCCCAGGACAGTCATTTGGAGGCATTTGGTTTCCAGACAACTCATCAATATTTTGGCCCACTTAAATGCCATGGCAAAGTGGAAAGACACCCCACGGTATTTTGTTCGTTGTATGGTCAGTTAATAGAAGAGTTCATTTTTTTGTCACAAGTTAGCGCAAAATGACACTTTGTGTAAAAAAAAAAATATGAAAATCAATTTCCGCTAACTTGTGACAAAAAATTAACTTTTCTATTAACTTACCATACACCAAACGAAATACCTTGGGGTGTCTTCTTTCTAAAATTGTGTCACTTACGGGTTCCTATACTGGCATGGCATTTAAGTGGGCCAAAATATTGATGAGTAGTCTGGAAACCAAATGCCTCCAAATGACTGTTCTGGGGTATAAGCATCTGAGAATTTTGATGACAGATGGTCTATGAGGGACCGAATGTTGTGGAACCGGTCATAAGCAGGGTGGCCTCTTAGATGACAGCTTGTATTGGCACTGAAGTGCAGGAAGCGCAGGATGTTCACAAATCGTGACCTGGACATAGCAGCAGAGAACATGGACATGTGATGTTTTGGGTGTGTAGACCTATAAGACCGCAATACATTCTTTTTTGACTACACCCATGTTAAGGAGAAGGCACACAAAAATGTTACGTTCGGAAACTTGTAGTGGTTTCCACCGAAAAGACTGGGCATGGTAGCTTATTGGATTGGCAGTTACATATTGTGGGGCCTAACGGTTGGTCTCAGCCACAATGAAGTCGTACTGACCAGCAGTGATCATAAAAAAAAATTTCTGTCACTGCAGTGGGGCGGGTGAGGGTTTGGCCGGGTGATCAGAAGACCGCAGGGGGAAGATTACGGCCTGATCTGATGGATAGGAGTGCTAGGGGGTGACAGATATGACAGGAGATGATTGATGGTTGTCTCTTTGGGTGATTATAGGGGAGAATAGATGCAATCAATGCACTGGGTAGGTGATCGGAAGGGGGTCTGAAGGGGATCTGAGGGTTTGGCTGAGTGATCAGGAGTAAACACGGGGCAAAATAAGGCATGATCTGATGGGTATGTGTGCTAGGTGGTGACAGGTGTTAACAGTAGGTGATTGAAGGGTGTCTCAGGGGGTGATAAGAGGGGGGGAATAGATGCAAACAATGCACTGGCGAGGTGATCAGGAGGGGGGTGTCTGAGGGCGATCTAAAGGTGTGGGCGGGTGATAGGGTGCCCATAAGGGGCAGGTTAGGGTCTGATCTGATGGGTGGCAGTGACAGGGGGTGATTGATGGGTGATTGACAGGTGATAAGTGGATGATTATAGGGGAAAATAGATGTATACAGTACACCTGGGGGGGTTCTGTGGAGGATATGAGGGTGAGGGGGGTGATCAGGAGCACCCAGGGGGTAGTTTAGGGCCTAATCTAAAAAATAGCGTTGAATGATAGTGACAGGGAGTGATTGATGGGTGAGTAGGGGGGTGATGGGTGCAAACAGGGGTCTGAGGGGGTGTTCGGGGGGGGGGGGGGGGGAATCAGTGTGTTTGGGTGCATAATAGCGGGGCTGCAGCCTGCCCTGGTGGACCCTCAATCACTTGGACCACTAGGGAAGGAGGCAGCATGTACAATACGCTTTGTTTACATTAGAAAGCGTATTATACGCATTGTATGCGTCGATCAAGGAATTAACAACCCGCGGCCGAACGGACAGTGGGTTGACGTTGTGGGTGGGCGGAGCCTATTGCCGGCAGATGCACGCGCATCCGAGCGCACGATCCACGGCCAGATCTTGCCAAACAAAATGTGTGTTTTTAATCTACAGTAGCACTTTTTATTTTTAAACTGGAATTGGTAAAACTGAAAAATACATGTTTTTTCTATTTTTTTCTTTGTTTTCCCATTAAAATTCATAGAAAACAAAATAGTTTGAGGGAAAAAATGGCATACAATGAAAGCCTAGTTTGTCTTGAAAAAAACAATATATATTTCATTTCTGTGTCATAAGTAGGGATAAAGTTATTTCTGATTAAATAGGGACATAGCTAAACTGTCAAAACTGCTCTGGTCAATAAGTACAAAACAAGGTCTGGATGCGAAGTGATTAAACCTGTTTTAAGGGGTGTAACACCTGCAGGGGGGCATGGCGGAGTGTGATACATGCCAAAATTCCCGGGTAAAAATCAGGATTTGACGCAAAGCAGCGTTTTATGGGCATAAATCACATTGAATGCTAATTTTGTGGCCTAATGTGCCTTAAAACATTTTGCATGTGTATACATCAATCATGTAGTGTAATTAGTGTACTGCTTCACACTGACGCACCAAACTCACTGTGTAACGCACTGCTGTATGGTGTAGTGACGGCCGTGCTGGAGTGGTGCGCACCATGGCGAGATAGCTCTTCCTCACTCCGTGAGTACACCACTTTCCTTTCACGAGAATCGTATTATGGAGGGCAAGTCTGCCATTTTGACCACTGGTAATGGCCAGGGTGAATCCTGGTTTGATTCCGGTCCGTTTTTGGAGCCTGAGAAACGGCTACCACCACATAGCCAAGTAAGGCTGCAGGCATGGCACGCACGTCTCGAGGCAGTGATGACAATTAACAATATAGGTGTACTTTCGAGGCCCTGATGTATATGACATGAATCAACTTTAAATCCTTTAACGAGAATCTGTTATGGAGGACAATGATTACACCACTTGCCTTTCACGAGAATCATATTATGGAGGGCAATTGTACTATTTTTAATGGGCGGGTGATGTGACGAGGTGCGTGCAATCAACACAACAGGTAGGTATATGCAGTGCTGAGTATTACAATGTGCGCCTGTCACACACAGACTGATACCGAACATTCATAGCGACTATGCGTGCAGCCGTGCACTCACTTAGGTAGGTAGGTGGTTGCACTGTGAACAACAGCTAGGTAGGTATATACAGTAATGGTTATTACAATGTTCAGTTGCCTGTCACACACACAGGTAGTCACTGAATGTGCTGGGCCTGGCAGTGGCACACACACAGAATGAATTAGCTAGGCTGTCTATGCAACACAAGTGTCAGTGGGACACACGGAAAAAAAAATTATCACAATTACAACATCATCTGTTAAAAGAGCTGTTGTGGGGTGCTATTTTAGCAATAAGAATCAGCCAGGAGCTTGCTAAGAAGCCAAGAGCCTAACTAATCTTTCCCGATGAGAGACAGTCTGCAGCATCTTGGCCTTCTGTCACTATTGCAGGCACACGAGTGTAATGTCCGTTGGTTTATATACGGGTGAGAGTGGCTCCTGGACTGAGTGTAGCCTGATTCTCTACAATTTGCCTGTTGACTGTGATGTAGAGGTTCAAAGATGACCCTAATGGTCCAGTGTGTTGGCGAATCTAACTTTATGTAAAGTTACCTGATCTCCGCATTTGCGAAGCCCATAAGTTCACTGGGAGCATTTTGTAGTAGATCTGTCCATGCCATCTGTATTGTTTGTTCTTATTTTTCCTTATTTTATTGAGAATTAAGACGTTATGTATTCATGCAGTGGCGTAGCTACAAACCTCGGGGCCCCAATGTGGAATCTGGATGTGCCCCCCCCCAGCAACAACAACTCCCCCCCATTTACTGAATACATCTATTCTCTCCTGTTATCACCCACTGATCACCTGTCAATCACCCATCAATCACCCCCTGTCACTGCCACCCATCAGATCTGACCCTAACCTGCCCTCACATTGGCAGTGCATTACTTGCATCTATTCCACCCTCTAATCACACCATAATCGCCTAGCAATAACATCGTCACCCCCTGTCACTGCTACCCATCATATCAGACCCTAATCTGCCCCTTGCAGGCACCTGATCACCCGCCCACACCCTCAGATTGCCTGCAGACCCGCCCTCGGATCGCCTCCTAAGTGCATTGTTTATATCTGTTCTCTCATCTAATCACCCATCAATCACCCCCTGTCAACATCTGTCACTGCTACCCATCATACCCATCAGATCAGACCCTCATCTGCCCCATGTGGGCACCCAATCACCCGCCAACACCCTCAGATCACTCTCAGACACCCCCCCCATCACCTACCCAGTGCATTGATTGCATCTATTCTCCCCTATAACCACCCAATCCAATAAGCTAGCATGCCCAGCCTTTTCGGTGGGAACCACTCCAATTTTCCAAACGTAACATTTTTTTGGGGCCTTCTCCTTAACATTGGTCTAGTCAAAAAGAATGTATTGCGGTGTTATTGGTCTACGCACCCAAAACATCACATGCCCATGTTCTCTGCTTCCATGTCCAGGTCACGATTTGAGAACATCCTGCGCTTAGTGCCAATACAACCTGTCATCTAAGAGGCCACCCTGCTTATGACCAGTTCCACAATATTCAGTCCCTCATACACCACTTGTCATCAACATTTTCAGATGCTTATACCCCAGGACAGTCATTTGGAGGCATTTGGTTTCCAGACAACTCATCAATATTTTGGCCCACTTAAATGCCATGGCAAAGTGGAAAGACACCCCACGGTATTTTGTTCGTTGTATGGTCAGTTAATAGAAGAGTTCATTTTTTTGTCACAAGTTAGCGCAAAATGACACTTTGTGTAAAAAAAAAAATATGAAAATCAATTTCCGCTAACTTGTGACAAAAAATTAACTTTTCTATTAACTTACCATACACCAAATGAAATACCTTGGGGTGTCTTCTTTCTAAAATTGTGTCACTTACGGGTTCCTATACTGGCATGGCATTTAAGTGGGCCAAAATATTGATGAGTAGTCTGGAAACCAAATGCCTCCAAATGACTGTTCTGGGGTATAAGCATCTGAGAATTTTGATGACAGATGGTCTATGAGGGACCGAATGTTGTGGAACCGGTCATAAGCAGGGTGGCCTCTTAGATGACAGCTTGTATTGGCACTGAAGTGCAGGAAGCGCAGGATGTTCACAAATCGTGACCTGGACATAGCAGCAGAGAACATGGACATGTGATGTTTTGGGTGTGTAGACCTATAAGACCGCAATACATTCTTTTTTGACTACACCCATGTTAAGGAGGAGGCACACAAAAATGTTACGTTCGGAAACTTGTAGTGGTTTCCACCGAAAAGACTGGGCATGGTAGCTTATTGGATTGGCAGTTACATATTGTGGGGCCTAACGGTTGGTCTCAGCCACAATGAAGTCGTACTGACCAGCAGTGATCATAAAAAAAAATTTCTGTCACTGCAGTGGGGCGGGTGAGGGTTTGGCCGGGTGATCAGAAGACCGCAGGGGGAAGATTACGGCCTGATCTGATGGATAGGAGTGCTAGGGGGTGACAGATATGACAGGAGATGATTGATGGTTGTCTCTTTGGGTGATTATAGGGGAGAATAGATGCAATCAATGCACTGGGTAGGTGATCGGAAGGGGGTCTGAAGGGGATCTGAGGGTTTGGCTGAGTGATCAGGAGTAAACACGGGGCAAAATAAGGCATGATCTGATGGGTATGTGTGCTAGGTGGTGACAGGTGTTAACAGTAGGTGATTGAAGGGTGTCTCAGGGGGTGATAAGAGGGGGGGAATAGATGCAAACAATGCACTGGCGAGGTGATCAGGAGGGGGGTGTCTGAGGGCGATCTAAAGGTGTGGGCGGGTGATAGGGTGCCCATAAGGGGCAGGTTAGGGTCTGATCTGATGGGTGGCAGTGACAGGGGGTGATTGATGGGTGATTGACAGGTGATAAGTGGATGATTATAGGGGAAAATAGATGTATACAGTACACCTGGGGGGGTTCTGTGGAGGATATGAGGGTGAGGGGGGTGATCAGGAGCACCCAGGGGGTAGTTTAGGGCCTAATCTAAAAAATAGCGTTGAATGATAGTGACAGGGAGTGATTGATGGGTGAGTAGGGGGGTGATGGGTGCAAACAGGGGTCTGAGGGGGTGTTCGGGGGGGGGGGGGGGGGGATCAGTGTGTTTGGGTGCATAATAGCGGGGCTGCAGCCTGCCCTGGTGGACCCTCAATCACTTGGACCACTAGGGAAGGAGGCAGCATGTACAATACGCTTTGTTTACATTAGAAAGCGTATTATACGCATTGTATGCGTCGATCAAGGAATTAACAACCCGCGGCCGAACGGACAGTGGGTTGACGTTGTGGGTGGGCGGAGCCTATTGCCGGCAGATGCACGCGCATCCGAGCGCACGATCCACGGCCAGATCTTGCCAAACAAAATGTGTGTTTTTAATCTACAGTAGCACTTTTTATTTTTAAACTGGAATTGGTAAAACTGAAAAATACATGTTTTTTCTATTTTTTTCTTTGTTTTCCCATTAAAATTCATAGAAAACAAAATAGTTTGAGGGAAAAAATGGCATACAATGAAAGCCTAGTTTGTCTTGAAAAAAACAATATATATTTCATTTCTGTGTCATAAGTAGGGATAAAGTTATTTCTGATTAAATAGGGACATAGCTAAACTGTCAAAACTGCTCTGGTCAATAAGTACAAAACAAGGTCTGGATGCGAAGTGATTAAACCTGTTTTAAGGGGTGTAACACCTGCAGGGGGGCATGGCGGAGTGTGATACATGCCAAAATTCCCGGGTAAAAATCAGGATTTGACGCAAAGCAGCGTTTTATGGGCATAAATCACATTGAATGCTAATTTTGTGGCCTAATGTGCCTTAAAACATTTTGCATGTGTATACATCAATCATGTAGTGTAATTAGTGTACTGCTTCACACTGACGCACCAAACTCACTGTGTAACGCACTGCTGTATGGTGTAGTGACGGCCGTGCTGGAGTGGTGCGCACCATGGCGAGATAGCTCTTCCTCACTCCGTGAGTACACCACTTTCCTTTCACGAGAATCGTATTATGGAGGGCAAGTCTGCCATTTTGACCACTGGTAATGGCCAGGGTGAATCCTGGTTTGATTCCGGTCCGTTTTTGGAGCCTGAGAAACGGCTACCACCACATAGCCAAGTAAGGCTGCAGGCATGGCACGCACGTCTCGAGGCAGTGATGACAATTAACAATATAGGTGTACTTTCGAGGCCCTGATGTATATGACATGAATCAACTTTAAATCCTTTAACGAGAATCTGTTATGGAGGACAATGATTACACCACTTGCCTTTCACGAGAATCATATTATGGAGGGCAATTGTACTATTTTTAATGGGCGGGTGATGTGACGAGGTGCGTGCAATCAACACAACAGGTAGGTATATGCAGTGCTGAGTATTACAATGTGCGCCTGTCACACACAGACTGATACCGAACATTCATAGCGACTATGCGTGCAGCCGTGCACTCACTTAGGTAGGTAGGTGGTTGCACTGTGAACAACAGCTAGGTAGGTATATACAGTAATGGTTATTACAATGTTCAGTTGCCTGTCACACACACAGGTAGTCACTGAATGTGCTGGGCCTGGCAGTGGCACACACACAGAATGAATTAGCTAGGCTGTCTATGCAACACAAGTGTCAGTGGGACACACGGAAAAAAAAATTATCACAATTACAACATCATCTGTTAAAAGAGCTGTTGTGGGGTGCTATTTTAGCAATAAGAATCAGCCAGGAGCTTGCTAAGAAGCCAAGAGCCTAACTAATCTTTCCCGATGAGAGACAGTCTGCAGCATCTTGGCCTTCTGTCACTATTGCAGGCACACGAGTGTAATGTCCGTTGGTTTATATACGGGTGAGAGTGGCTCCTGGACTGAGTGTAGCCTGATTCTCTACAATTTGCCTGTTGACTGTGATGTAGAGGTTCAAAGATGACCCTAATGGTCCAGTGTGTTGGCGAATCTAACTTTATGTAAAGTTACCTGATCTCCGCATTTGCGAAGCCCATAAGTTCACTGGGAGCATTTTGTAGTAGATCTGTCCATGCCATCTGTATTGTTTGTTCTTATTTTTCCTTATTTTATTGAGAATTAAGACGTTATGTATTCATGCAGTGGCGTAGCTACAAACCTCGGGGCCCCAATGTGGAATCTGGATGTGCCCCCCCCCAGCAACAACAACTCCCCCCCATTTACTGAATACATCTATTCTCTCCTGTTATCACCCACTGATCACCTGTCAATCACCCATCAATCACCCCCTGTCACTGCCACCCATCAGATCTGACCCTAACCTGCCCTCACATTGGCAGTGCATTACTTGCATCTATTCCACCCTCTAATCACACCATAATCGCCTAGCAATAACATCGTCACCCCCTGTCACTGCTACCCATCATATCAGACCCTAATCTGCCCCTTGCAGGCACCTGATCACCCGCCCACACCCTCAGATTGCCTGCAGACCCGCCCTCGGATCGCCTCCTAAGTGCATTGTTTATATCTGTTCTCTCATCTAATCACCCATCAATCACCCCCTGTCAACATCTGTCACTGCTACCCATCATACCCATCAGATCAGACCCTCATCTGCCCCATGTGGGCACCCAATCACCCGCCAACACCCTCAGATCACTCTCAGACACCCCCCCCATCACCTACCCAGTGCATTGATTGCATCTATTCTCCCCTATAATCACCCAATCCAATAAGCTAGCATGCCCAGCCTTTTCGGTGGGAACCACTCCAATTTTCCAAACGTAACATTTTTTTGGGGCCTTCTCCTTAACATTGGTCTAGTCAAAAAGAATGTATTGCGGTGTTATTGGTCTACGCACCCAAAACATCACATGCCCATGTTCTCTGCTTCCATGTCCAGGTCACGATTTGAGAACATCCTGCGCTTAGTGCCAATACAACCTGTCATCTAAGAGGCCACCCTGCTTATGACCAGTTCCACAATATTCAGTCCCTCATACACCACTTGTCATCAACATTTTCAGATGCTTATACCCAGGACAGTCATTTGGAGGCATTTGGTTTCCAGACAACTCATCAATATTTTGGCCCACTTAAATGCCATGGCAAAGTGGAAAGACACCCCACGGTATTTTGTTCGTTGTATGGTCAGTTAATAGAAGAGTTCATTTTTTTGTCACAAGTTAGCGCAAAATGACACTTTGTGTAAAAAAAAAAATATGAAAATCAATTTCCGCTAACTTGTGACAAAAAATTAACTTTTCTATTAACTTACCATACACCAAACGAAATACCTTGGGGTGTCTTCTTTCTAAAATTGTGTCACTTACGGGTTCCTATACTGGCATGGCATTTAAGTGGGCCAAAATATTGATGAGTAGTCTGGAAACCAAATGCCTCCAAATGACTGTTCTGGGGTATAAGCATCTGAGAATTTTGATGACAGATGGTCTATGAGGGACCGAATGTTGTGGAACCGGTCATAAGCAGGGTGGCCTCTTAGATGACAGCTTGTATTGGCACTGAAGTGCAGGAAGCGCAGGATGTTCACAAATCGTGACCTGGACATAGCAGCAGAGAACATGGACATGTGATGTTTTGGGTGTGTAGACCTATAAGACCGCAATACATTCTTTTTTGACTACACCCATGTTAAGGAGAAGGCACACAAAAATGTTACGTTCGGAAACTTGTAGTGGTTTCCACCGAAAAGACTGGGCATGGTAGCTTATTGGATTGGCAGTTACATATTGTGGGGCCTAACGGTTGGTCTCAGCCACAATGAAGTCGTACTGACCAGCAGTGATCATAAAAAAAAATTTCTGTCACTGCAGTGGGGCGGGTGAGGGTTTGGCCGGGTGATCAGAAGACCGCAGGGGGAAGATTACGGCCTGATCTGATGGATAGGAGTGCTAGGGGGTGACAGATATGACAGGAGATGATTGATGGTTGTCTCTTTGGGTGATTATAGGGGAGAATAGATGCAATCAATGCACTGGGTAGGTGATCGGAAGGGGGTCTGAAGGGGATCTGAGGGTTTGGCTGAGTGATCAGGAGTAAACACGGGGCAAAATAAGGCATGATCTGATGGGTATGTGTGCTAGGTGGTGACAGGTGTTAACAGTAGGTGATTGAAGGGTGTCTCAGGGGGTGATAAGAGGGGGTGAATAGATGCAAACAATGCACTGGCGAGGTGATCAGGAGGGGGGTGTCTGAGGGCGATCTAAAGGTGTGGGCGGGTGATAGGGTGCCCATAAGGGGCAGGTTAGGGTCTGATCTGATGGGTGGCAGTGACAGGGGGTGATTGATGGGTGATTGACAGGTGATAAGTGGATGATTATAGGGGAAAATAGATGTATACAGTACACCTGGGGGGGTTCTGTGGAGGATATGAGGGTGAGGGGGGTGATCAGGAGCACCCAGGGGGTAGTTTAGGGCCTAATCTAAAAAATAGCGTTGAATGATAGTGACAGGGAGTGATTGATGGGTGAGTAGGGGGGTGATGGGTGCAAACAGGGGTCTGAGGGGGTGTTCGGGGGGGGGGGGGGAATCAGTGTGTTTGGGTGCATAATAGCGGGGCTGCAGCCTGCCCTGGTGGACCCTCAATCACTTGGACCACTAGGGAAGGAGGCAGCATGTACAATACGCTTTGTTTACATTAGAAAGCGTATTATACGCATTGTATGCGTCGATCAAGGAATTAACAACCCGCGGCCGAACGGACAGTGGGTTGACGTTGTGGGTGGGCGGAGCCTATTGCCGGCAGATGCACGCGCATCCGAGCGCACGATCCACGGCCAGATCTTGCCAAACAAAATGTGTGTTTTTAATCTACAGTAGCACTTTTTATTTTTAAACTGGAATTGGTAAAACTGAAAAATACATGTTTTTTCTATTTTTTTCTTTGTTTTCCCATTAAAATTCATAGAAAACAAAATAGTTTGAGGGAAAAAATGGCATACAATGAAAGCCTAGTTTGTCTTGAAAAAAACAATATATATTTCATTTCTGTGTCATAAGTAGGGATAAAGTTATTTCTGATTAAATAGGGACATAGCTAAACTGTCAAAACTGCTCTGGTCAATAAGTACAAAACAAGGTCTGGATGCGAAGTGATTAAACCTGTTTTAAGGGGTGTAACACCTGCAGGGGGGCATGGCGGAGTGTGATACATGCCAAAATTCCCGGGTAAAAATCAGGATTTGACGCAAAGCAGCGTTTTATGGGCATAAATCACATTGAATGCTAATTTTGTGGCCTAATGTGCCTTAAAACATTTTGCATGTGTATACATCAATCATGTAGTGTAATTAGTGTACTGCTTCACACTGACGCACCAAACTCACTGTGTAACGCACTGCTGTATGGTGTAGTGACGGCCGTGCTGGAGTGGTGCGCACCATGGCGAGATAGCTCTTCCTCACTCCGTGAGTACACCACTTTCCTTTCACGAGAATCGTATTATGGAGGGCAAGTCTGCCATTTTGACCACTGGTAATGGCCAGGGTGAATCCTGGTTTGATTCCGGTCCGTTTTTGGAGCCTGAGAAACGGCTACCACCACATAGCCAAGTAAGGCTGCAGGCATGGCACGCACGTCTCGAGGCAGTGATGACAATTAACAATATAGGTGTACTTTCGAGGCCCTGATGTATATGACATGAATCAACTTTAAATCCTTTAACGAGAATCTGTTATGGAGGACAATGATTACACCACTTGCCTTTCACGAGAATCATATTATGGAGGGCAATTGTACTATTTTTAATGGGCGGGTGATGTGACGAGGTGCGTGCAATCAACACAACAGGTAGGTATATGCAGTGCTGAGTATTACAATGTGCGCCTGTCACACACAGACTGATACCGAACATTCATAGCGACTATGCGTGCAGCCGTGCACTCACTTAGGTAGGTAGGTGGTTGCACTGTGAACAACAGCTAGGTAGGTATATACAGTAATGGTTATTACAATGTTCAGTTGCCTGTCACACACACAGGTAGTCACTGAATGTGCTGGGCCTGGCAGTGGCACACACACAGAATGAATTAGCTAGGCTGTCTATGCAACACAAGTGTCAGTGGGACACACGGAAAAAAAAATTATCACAATTACAACATCATCTGTTAAAAGAGCTGTTGTGGGGTGCTATTTTAGCAATAAGAATCAGCCAGGAGCTTGCTAAGAAGCCAAGAGCCTAACTAATCTTTCCCGATGAGAGACAGTCTGCAGCATCTTGGCCTTCTGTCACTATTGCAGGCACACGAGTGTAATGTCCGTTGGTTTATATACGGGTGAGAGTGGCTCCTGGACTGAGTGTAGCCTGATTATCTACAATTTGCCTGTTGACTGTGATGTAGAGGTTCAAAGATGACCCTAATGGTCCAGTGTGTTGGCGAATCTAACTTTATGTAAAGTTACCTGATCTCCGCATTTGCGAAGCCCATAAGTTCACTGGGAGCATTTTGTAGTAGATCTGTCCATGCCATCTGTATTCTTTGTTCTTATTTTTCCTTATTTTATTGAGAATTAAGACGTTATGTATTCATGCAGTGGCGTAGCTACAAACCTCGGGGCCCCAATGTGGAATCTGGATGTGCCCCCCCCCAGCAACAACAACTCCCCCCCATTTACTGAATACATCTATTCTCTCCTGTTATCACCCACTGATCACCTGTCAATCACCCATCAATCACCCCCTGTCACTGCCACCCATCAGATCTGACCCTAACCTGCCCTCACATTGGCAGTGCATTACTTGCATCTATTCCACCCTCTAATCACACCATAATCGCCTAGCAATAACATCGTCACCCCCTGTCACTGCTACCCATCATATCAGACCCTAATCTGCCCCTTGCAGGCACCTGATCACCCGCCCACACCCTCAGATTGCCTGCAGACCCGCCCTCGGATCGCCTCCTAAGTGCATTGTTTATATCTGTTCTCTCATCTAATCACCCATCAATCACCCCCTGTCAACATCTGTCACTGCTACCCATCATACCCATCAGATCAGACCCTCATCTGCCCCATGTGGGCACCCAATCACCCGCCAACACCCTCAGATCACTCTCAGACACCCCCCCCCATCACCTACCCAGTGCATTGATTGCATCTATTCTCCCCTATAATCACCCAATCCAATAAGCTAGCATGCCCAGCCTTTTCGGTGGGAACCACTCCAATTTTCCAAACGTAACATTTTTTTGGGGCCTTCTCCTTAACATTGGTCTAGTCAAAAAGAATGTATTGCGGTGTTATTGGTCTACGCACCCAAAACATCACATGCCCATGTTCTCTGCTTCCATGTCCAGGTCACGATTTGAGAACATCCTGCGCTTAGTGCCAATACAACCTGTCATCTAAGAGGCCACCCTGCTTATGACCAGTTCCACAATATTCAGTCCCTCATACACCACTTGTCATCAACATTTTCAGATGCTTATACCCAGGACAGTCATTTGGAGGCATTTGGTTTCCAGACAACTCATCAATATTTTGGCCCACTTAAATGCCATGGCAAAGTGGAAAGACACCCCACGGTATTTTGTTCGTTGTATGGTCAGTTAATAGAAGAGTTCATTTTTTTGTCACAAGTTAGCGCAAAATGACACTTTGTGTAAAAAAAAAAATATGAAAATCAATTTCCGCTAACTTGTGACAAAAAATTAACTTTTCTATTAACTTACCATACACCAAACGAAATACCTTGGGGTGTCTTCTTTCTAAAATTGTGTCACTTACGGGTTCCTATACTGGCATGGCATTTAAGTGGGCCAAAATATTGATGAGTAGTCTGGAAACCAAATGCCTCCAAATGACTGTTCTGGGGTATAAGCATCTGAGAATTTTGATGACAGATGGTCTATGAGGGACCGAATGTTGTGGAACCGGTCATAAGCAGGGTGGCCTCTTAGATGACAGCTTGTATTGGCACTGAAGTGCAGGAAGCGCAGGATGTTCACAAATCGTGACCTGGACATAGCAGCAGAGAACATGGACATGTGATGTTTTGGGTGTGTAGACCTATAAGACCGCAATACATTCTTTTTTGACTACACCCATGTTAAGGAGAAGGCACACAAAAATGTTACGTTCGGAAACTTGTAGTGGTTTCCACCGAAAAGACTGGGCATGGTAGCTTATTGGATTGGCAGTTACATATTGTGGGGCCTAACGGTTGGTCTCAGCCACAATGAAGTCGTACTGACCAGCAGTGATCATAAAAAAAAAATTCTGTCACTGCAGTGGGGCGGGTGAGGGTTTGGCCGGGTGATCAGAAGACCGCAGGGGGAAGATTACGGCCTGATCTGATGGATAGGAGTGCTAGGGGGTGACAGATATGACAGGAGATGATTGATGGTTGTCTCTTTGGGTGATTATAGGGGAGAATAGATGCAATCAATGCACTGGGTAGGTGATCGGAAGGGGGTCTGAAGGGGATCTGAGGGTTTGGCTGAGTGATCAGGAGTAAACACGGGGCAAAATAAGGCATGATCTGATGGGTATGTGTGCTAGGTGGTGACAGGTGTTAACAGTAGGTGATTGAAGGGTGTCTCAGGGGGTGATAAGAGGGGGGGAATAGATGCAAACAATGCACTGGCGAGGTGATCAGGAGGGGGGTGTCTGAGGGCGATCTAAAGGTGTGGGCGGGTGATAGGGTGCCCATAAGGGGCAGGTTAGGGTCTGATCTGATGGGTGGCAGTGACAGGGGGTGATTGATGGGTGATTGACAGGTGATAAGTGGATGATTATAGGGGAAAATAGATGTATACAGTACACCTGGGGGGGGTTCTGTGGAGGATATGAGGGTGAGGGGGGTGATCAGGAGCACCCAGGGGGTAGTTTAGGGCCTAATCTAAAAAATAGCGTTGAATGATAGTGACAGGGAGTGATTGATGGGTGAGTAGGGGGGTGATGGGTGCAAACAGGGGTCTGAGGGGGTGTTCGGGGGGGGGGGGGAATCAGTGTGTTTGGGTGCATAATAGCGGGGCTGCAGCCTGCCCTGGTGGACCCTCAATCACTTGGACCACTAGGGAAGGAGGCAGCATGTACAATACGCTTTGTTTACATTAGAAAGCGTATTATACGCATTGTATGCGTCGATCAAGGAATTAACAACCCGCGGCCGAACGGACAGTGGGTTGACGTTGTGGGTGGGCGGAGCCTATTGCCGGCAGATGCACGCGCATCCGAGCGCACGATCCACGGCCAGCTACTACGCAATGAGCCGCCAACGAAGGGGGTATTGTGGTCGTTGCAGACACCACTTTCACCCCGCCTATCGGCTGTGGGCGGTCGGGAAGGGGATAAAAATATATGTGAATACATGTATAAATACATGTATGAACCTTCTTCCATAAATTATGTTTACAAATATTAATATATATATATATATAGTGTGTGTGTAAATATACATATATATATATATATATATATATATATATATATATATATATATATATATATATATACATATATATATACACATATACATATACACATATATATATATATATATATATATATATATATATATATATATATACAGTGTATATATATATATATATACTGTATATACATATATACACATATATATACATATACACACACACATATATATATATATATATATATATATATATATATATATATAAACTTTGTATCATCTATCTATCTATCTATCTCAGCAACTAATTTATCTTTACAACTGTCTACTCTACACTGTACAATGCAGTCAGTATTGAATGTAATCGCTAGATGGCGCTATTGAACTCATGTGTATGTAAATGGAAAGAACTAAAGCATTACTAGCTCTGTTAACAGTGAAATAAAAAATAGCATAGTGGATAGGTAACAGGACTTGTCAGCATGGGCTCACAACTTTTCAAGTTCGAAACTCAAGGTTCTGATTTGTTTTTTTTTATTATTAAAATAATTAAAAATGGAATATACAATTAACAATTCAGTTCAATATGCATTTATATTAAACAAATGCATTTTATTGCTTTAAAGAGAAAAATTGTGTAAAAACCTAATTTTATTTAAATACATATATTAGCTAATAGCCCTGAGAAAAACGCCACATTAAACTATCTACATCCCCCCAAACTCCTCCCTCACTGTCCACCTGCAAAATCCACGAATTTCTCACTCATGGATTTTGCTGGCAGCATTAGCTTCCGAGTGAGGCAAGGCTATGAGCTGCAGCCCTGCCTCGCTCGTGTCTGTCATCGGCGGAACTCCGCCTCTCCCCCGCCCCTCTCAGAGAAGGAAGACTGAAAGGGGCGGGGGAGAGGCGGAGATCCGCCGATGACAGACAAGTGTGAGGCAGGGCTTCAGCTCATAGCCTTGCCTCACTCGGAAACACTGCCAGATTGCCCCCCGGGGATTTAGGGGGGGATTTAGTTAGATTAGAGCGTCGGGTATGCGGCGGATTAGTTAGGGCTAACTTCTAAACGATAAATTTCGTGCAGAGCCATTAAAAACGATAAATATCGTTTTAAAATATCGTTCTAAAAATGGCGCCATTATTCGGCTGGCGCCATTTTTAACTGTACCCATATATATATATATATATATATATATATATATATATATATATATATATATATATGTACAGTACAGACCAAAAGTTTGGACTCACCTCCTCTTTTAAAGAGTGTTCTTTATTTTCATGACTATGAACATTGTAGATTCACTCTGAAGGTATCCAAACTATGAATTAACACATGTGGAAGTATAGTACACAGCCAAAAAGTGTGAAACAACTGAAAATATGTCATATTCTAGGTTCTTCAAAGTAGCCACCTTTTGCTTTGATTACTGCTTTGCACACTCTTGGCATTCTCTTGATGAGCTTCAAGAGGTAGTCACCTGAAATGGTTTTCACTTCACAGGTGTGCCCTGTCAGGTTTAATAAGTGCGATTTCTTGCCTTATAAATGGGGTTGGGACCATCATTTGCGTTGTGAAGAAGTCAGGTGGATACACAGCTGATAGTCCTACTGAAAAGACTATTAGAATTTGTATTATGGCAAGAAAAAAGCAGCTAAGTAAAGAAAAACGAGTGTCCATCATTAGTTTAAGAAATGAAGGTCAGTCAATCCGAAAAATTGGGAAAACTTTGAAAGTGTGCCCAAGTGCAGTCGCAAAAACCATCAAAAGCTACAAAGAAACTGGCTCACATGTGTACCGCCCCAGGAAAGGAAGACCAAGAGTTACCTCTGCTGCGGAGGATACGTTCATCCGAGTCACCAGACTCAGAAATCGCAGGTTAACAGCAGCTCAGATTAGAGATCAGGTCAATGCTACACAGAGTTCTAGCAGCAGACAAATCTCTAGAACAACTGTTAAGAGGAGACTGTGTGAATCAGGCCTTTATGGTAGAATATCTGCTAGGAAACCACTGCTAAGGACAGGCATCAAGCAGAAGAGACTTGTTTGGGCTAAAGAACACAAGGAATGGACATTAGACCAGTGGAAATCTGTGCTTTGGTCTGATGAGTCCAAATTTGAGATTTTTGGTTCCAACCACCCTGTCTTTGTGCGATGCAGAAAAGGTGAATGGATGGTCTCCACATGCCTGGTTCCCACCGTGTAGCATGGAGGAGGAGGTGTGGGGGTGCTTTGCTGGTGACACTGTTGGGGATTTATTCAAAATTGAAGGGATACTGAACCAGCATGGCTACCACAGCATCTTGCAGCAGAATGCTATTCCATCCGGTTTGCGTTTAGTTGGACCATCATTTATTTTTCAACAGGACAATGACCCCAAACACACCTCCAGGCTGTGTAAGGGCTATTTGACCAGGAAGGAGAGTGATGGGGTGCTGCGCCAGATGACCTGGCCTCCACAGTCACTATACCTGAACCAAATTGAGATGGTTTGGGGTGGGCTGGACCGCAGAGTGAAGGCAAAAGGGCTAAGCATCTCTGGAAACTCCTTCAAGACTGTTGGAAGACCATTTCAGGTGACCACCTCTTGAAGCACATCAAGAGAATGCCAAGAGCGTGCAAAGCAATAATCAAAGCAAAAGGTGGCTACATTGAAGAACCTAGAATATGACATATTTTCAGTTGTTTCACACTTTTTGGTTATGCCTTCAATGTGAATCTACAATGTTCATAGTCATGAAAATAAAGAAAACTCTTTGAATGAGGTGTGTCCAAACTATATATATATATATATATATATATATATATATATATATATATATATATATATATATATATATATATATATACACACAACAACAAATAACATTTGTAAAGCGCTTTTCTCCCATTGTACTCATAGTTATTTGGATTGAAAAAAGACTTACGTCCATCAAGTTAAATCGTAGAACAAAAGCTCATAAGCATGGCTCAGACCAATAATTGGTTGACTGGTAAGTTGTGGTGCAGAGGAAGAACTCTATAAGTCCGCCGGAAATTCCAGGCTAAACAGGTGGCTTTTCAGACTGGATTTAAATAACTCCAGGGAAGTGGCTGTCTTTACTGGGTTTGGTAGGGAGTTCCAAAGGGTAGGGGCAGCATGACAGAAAGCTCTGGCTCCAAAGATTTTGAGGTGCACTCTGGGAGTGACCAATTTTATAGAACCTGCTGATTGAGGTTGTGAGAGGTGTGGTGCAGCTTCAGCAAGTCCTTCATGTAGCCAGGGCCCACATCTATATTGTACATTTTAATTGGTATTATTTCTTATAGACATGATTTAAAAAAATCTAAGGTGCTGATTAGAAAAACATGCTAAACATTACTTTTAAATAAGATACTTAGGGCTTCTGTTCTGTTTACATTAACTTTTTTTTAGCACTCTGCAGTTGAAAAAATACCAAAAAGTAGGTGAAAAAGTAATGTCAAAATTATTCTGAATATTTTCTCACTTGCTGGTGACTTAACCACTTAATGACAACCAGACTTATAAAAAACGTCCTGCTAGAGCCTCTTAACAGCTCCAGGACATTTTTATAAGTCAAACAGTGCTGTTGCCGCTGTGCGCGTGCATGTGCACGTGAGATTAGTGAGAAAAAAAACACTATAGAAAAAAATGATAAAAAAGTATTTAAATATTCATTAAAAAAAAAAAACAATGTGGGGGCATTCAGACCACACCAACAGAAAGCTCTGTTGGTGGGGGGAAAAGGAGGGGGGAATCGCTTGTCTGCTGTGTTTTGCGGCCCTGCAGCTTTGCCTTAAAGCTGCAGTGGACCAATTAAGTAAAAATGGCCTGGTCACTAGGGGGAGTTAACACCGCAGTCCTCAAGTGGTTAAAATGCATAGAAAATAAAGTAATTACTGAAAACAAATATAAACCCCAAAAAGCCTAATTGGTGGTGAAAAAAACAAGATATAGATCATTTAATTGTGATTAGTAGTAATTAAGCTGTAGGCAAATAAAAGGGATGAGCACTGAAAGGTGAAAATTGCTCTTGTCCATTTGGGTAAAAACCGCCTTGGGGTGAAGTGGTTAAAAGGCATATTATTATTGATATAATTTGAAAATATCACCTAGGAGAAAACTTAGGAGAAAAAGTGAATTGCATCAGGCCATTACACTTGGGAGAAACACATAACTATTTCTAATAGTTAAGCTGCTGTGTAATTAAGCATTCATTTATTGTAAATAGTTTGTTAAAAAGCCAAATCTTTGTGAGTAAATGTGCTTTAGTCTTTATTTCCTGCTTACTTTTCTAATACACAAAAATGCCATTTTTTCAATAATTGTAGCATTATGGGATAACTGGGAAAACAGATTGTGCTCCAGATTAAATATTTTTAACATACCTTCTCAGTCTCACAGTTCTTTATTGATTTATTTTAATCATTTGTCTTGTACAATGTTTACATTAAAAAATATCTATGATTTCCAGGTCAGCTTACTCACAAGATGTCTCAGATATAAGTTTCCGGGTATTGCTTCGCTTCCCGCAAAGAGTTAAAAATCGTGGCACAGCAGACTTTTTACCAGTGAAACCGAAGCACACGTGGGAATGGCACAGCTGCCACCAGTGAGTACAGTTTACTTGATGATAAAAGTTTCCTAATACTTTTCCCCGTGTAGTTGTTCATCATGTGCTGATCCTTATCTCCTTCATTAGGCATTATCACAGCATGGATTCCTTTAGTCATTATGATCTTTTGGATTCTGTGACCCGTCGGAAGGTGGCAGAGGGACACAAGGCCAGCTTCTGCTTGGAAGATACAACCTGTGATTCAGGAGTGAGACGCCGATATGCCTGCACAGCACACACCCAGGTGATTGCTACATCCCAAAGAGGGGATTTGTTTACCGTGTCAACACACAGAGTGAAAATGTTGGTGCAATTGTTTTGGACATTTAATACTGAAAAAGATACAGACAATTTAAAACATTAGAAATCTCATACGTAGGCATATGTATGAAGTAAGTTGAAAAAAGTTGAGATTGATGGAAGAGCTTATGCTGCGTAGCATTGCAAAGTATATGCATTAAACAGAGCATGCTTCTCTGTCTTGATTAAATTTCACTGAAACAAATTGTTTTAGGCAGAACTTTTTCAAATTATAGAGAGAAGTAAAAAAGGGAGTAGTTTAAGAAACCTGAGACCTGACTTACAGGTATATTTACCTAGAGTTTCCTTCAGCCCATGAGGTGCGTGCGTGGGCTCCCTCGCCAAGCTGTCATGGTACTCATAGATACCAATGTGAAAAGTTAGTAGAAGATGGGAGGACCTAAAACATTATTTAATGAAATTAAGAAATAAACTCAAAAGATGCACAAGATTTTAAAGTAGCACCTGGGACTGACGTAACAGGACTGACGTGCCAGGTCTGACTTGCCAGGTCTGACTGGCTTTAAAAGCCTATCTACACTGTTGTGTTGGTACGTATATGTCCTAGCGTTAGTCAACTGGGCGTGGGGAGAAGCCAAGATATGGCTCTCCCAGCACGCGGCAAAGTAGGGGAATATAACAAATATATTCCCCTACTGATTAGCTAGCCTCCCCCCCCAGTGGGGTTATTTGGGGTTTATTGCTGGAACCCAAATTAAAGGTACTTGGCTGGGAGCTACGCAAAACAGGTGGGCTTACGGCGGGCTGAGTTATAGCTTACAAGGGCAGAGTTATATTGACTACAGCTGGCTCAAGATTCTCTGGGACCCATAAGGCAGTATCACTTGTACTGCTCTAACGGTGGCTTTGAACAGGTCTGACGTGACAGGACTGGCTAAACACATCTGACTGGCAATACAGAGAAAACACAAACGGCGTGATAACACGCAATGGCTGTCAAAGAGGAGACAGAACTGGGTGCTAAATGGCCAGGGTTTAAATAACCTTGCACTTGCACCAGTACTGTAGCCCAGCCCCCCATCATGGCTCTAACTGACTTGTCCCGGCAGGCCCTTCCCTGAAGCCTGCCAGGACGGCGTCGAAACAGGCCTTTGCTGGACCCTGGTAGCGGTAAGTATAATACAATCAATATTTTAGGTTGTCTCTCATATTACATAGAAATGGTGTAGAATTGGCCGAAAGAAGATTGTGTCATTAGTGGACATCTTAAGCAATATGTATGTGTCAAGAAGTACTTGAGAGTATGATACTCACAACGGGGAGGGCTAACCTGATTTTTGGAACATAAGACACACCGTTTCTCCTCCAAAAGTGAGTGTGGGGGAGGGAGGGGGGAGTCAGTGCGTCTTATGTTCCGAATACTAACATTTGGGCCAGTGCTAAGCGTCTCCCCACAAGTATACACTGTTGCTATCAATGATGCCCGCTGATTCATTCTATAACAGTTGCCCATAGTCTCGGCGGCAGAACCACAGCTCTCTCACTGGGGCCAACCACTGCACTTGCTGAGTAGCAGTGACTTATCAGAAGTCAATGGTAGAGATGGCCCAAACGGTTCGCATGCAAACTTATTCGCGAAGAACTTCGGCGGTTCGCAATTGCAGTGAACCGCAAACTATATGCGAGTTCCACCCGCCCCCTATACTACATTAGGGTCAACTTTCACCCTCTACATCACAGTCAACAGACACAGGGTAGCCAATCAGGATACACTCCCTCCTGGAGCCCCCCCCCTTTATAAAGGCAGGCAGCATCAGCCTTTTCACTCACTCGTGTGGCTGCAGTAATTAGAGAAGAGAGAGAACCTTCTGTAGACATAGGGAAAGCTTAGTTAGGCTCTTGTGTCAGGCTTGTTAGCTTGCTCCTTGCTGATACTTATTGTTAAAAAGCACCCCTCAACGGCTCTTTTGAGAGCTAATGTTGTTCTTGTGATCTATTTTTTGTGTGTGTGTCCCACAGACACTTGTGTTGCATATACAGTCCTGTCAGTCAGTCGTAGCTGGCCCTTGCCCCCTTGGAAATTCCTACTGTGCCACTGCCAGGCCCAGCACATTCAGTGACTACCTGTGTGTGTGACAGCTGCACATTTGTAATACCAATCACTGCATACCTGCCTGTTCAGTGCACCTACATACGTGAGCGCACGCAGTGTTATACTATATACCAGTCACTGCACCTGTTCACGGTACCTGTGTGTGTGACAGCTGCACATTTGTAAAACCAATCACTGCATACCTACCTGTTCAGTGCATCTACCTACATGAGCGCACACAGTGTTATATTATATACCAGTCACTGCACCTGTTCACGGTACCTGTGTGTGTGACAGCTGCACATTTGTAATACCAATCACTGCATACCTACCTGTTCAGTGCACCTACCTACGTGAGCGCACGCAGTGTTATATACCACCAGTCACTGCACCTGTTCACAGTACCTGTGTGTGTGACAGCTGCACATTTGTAATACCAATCACTGCATACCTACCTGTTGAGTGCACCTATCCACGTGAGCGCACGCAGTGTTATATACCAGTGTTTCTCAACATTTTATTGGTTTGTACCCCTTTTAAAACCCTGTACTCACCAAGTACCCCCTAGCATAGTGGACATTATCACAAGTACCCCTTGACAAATATATATTTAATCGTAGTACATGAAAATTAGTTCTAAACCATTTCCAAGCATGTACTATTGCTTTTAATTAACTAAAATACTAATTTGATGTTGTTTAAATAAGATTTATAATTTTCTAAAACTCAGTTTGTTATTCTTGGTTAAGTATATCAAGTCCGAGTACCCCCTGGAACCATCAGAAGTACCCCCTGGGGTACGCGTACCACATGTTGAGAACCTAGGTTATATACCACCAGTCACTGCACCTGTTCACGGTACCTGTGTGTGACAGCTGCACATTTGTAATACCAATCACTGCATACCTACCTGTTCAGTGCACCTACCTACATGAGCGCACGCAGTGTTATATTATATACCAGTCACTGCACCTGTTCACGGTACCTGTGTGTGTGACAGCTGCACATTTGTAATACCAATCACTGCATACCTACCTGTTCAGTGCGCCTACCTACGTGAGCGCACGCAGTGTTATATACCACCAGTCACTGCACCTGTTCACAGTACCTGTGTGTGTGACAGCTGCACATTTGTAATACCAATCACTGCATACCTACCTGTTCAGTGCGCCTACCTACGTGAGCGCACGCAGTGTTATATACCACCAGTCACTGCACCTGTTCACGGTACCTGTGTGTGTGACAGCTGCACATTTGTAATACCAATCACTGCATACCTACCTGTTGAGTGCACCTATCCACGTGAGCGCACGCAGTGTTATATACCACCAGTCACTGCACCTGTTCACGGTACCTGTGTGTGACAGCTGCACATTTGTAATACCAATCACTGCATACCTACCTGTTCAGTGCACCTACCTACATGACCGCACGCAGTGTTATATTATATACCAGTCACTGCACCTGTTCACGGTACCTGTGTGTGTGACAGCTGCACATTTGTAATACCAATCACTGCACACCTACCTGTTCAGTGCACCTACCTACGTGAGCGCACGCAGTGTTATATACCACCAGTCACTGCACCTGTTCACGGTACCTGTGTGTGTGACAGCTGCACACTTTATTGATACCAGTCACTGCATATCTGTTCACTGTACCTGTGTGACTGCACATTGTTTTAGTCAAGTCAGTGCATACCTTTCACTTCATCTCCCCCAATATGGGCAGAACAAGCAGAGGCTGAGGCAGGCCACGCGGCAGGTCTGTTCGAGGTCGTGCTGTCATGATTTCGTGCGGCCCTGGACCAAAGTATAGTGTTCAGAAGGCGTGTGCCATCAACCCCAAGATTGTCAGGACGTAGTTGACTATTTAACACAGAACACCTCATCTTTCTCAGCTTCTGCACGGAAGCGTGACATATCTTCCTCCTCCTGCTCTGATTCTGGCACCCCTCAACAGCTCTTGAGAGCTAATCTTGAGAGCTAATCTTGTTCTTGTGATCTTTGTGTGTGTGTGTGTGTGTGTGTGTGTCCCACAGACACTTGTTTTGCATAGACAGCCTTGGTAATTCCTACTGCCAGGCCCAGCACATTCAGTGACTACCTGTGTGTGTGACAGGTGCACATTGTAATACCCATCACTGCATATACCTACCTGTTGTTCACTTCAGTGCACCCACCTACCTACGTGAGCGCACGCAGTGTCACTGTGCCTGTCCGGTACCTGTCTGTGTGTGACAGGTGCACATTATAATATCCATCACTGCATATACCTACCTGTTGTTCACAGTGCACTCACCTACCTACGTGAGTGCACACAGTGTCACTGTGCCTGTCCGGTATCTGTCTGTGTGTGACAAGTGCACATTGTAATACCCATCACTGCATATACCTACCTGTTGTTCACTTCAGTGCACCCACCTACCTATGTGAGCACACGCAGTGTGATATTCAATACCACCAGTCACTGTACCTGTTCACGGTACATGTGTGTGACAAGTGCACATTTGTAATACCCATCACTGCATATACCTACCTGTTGTGTTCAGTGCACCGACCTACCTACGTGAGTGCACGCAGTGTTCAATACCATCAGTCACTCTACCTGTTCACACTACGTGTGTGTGACAGGTGCACATTTGTAATACCCATCACTGCATATACCTACCTGTTGTGTTCAGTGCACTCACCTACCTATGTCAGTGCACGCAGTGTGACATACCACTCCGTGCATACCTGTTAACTGCATCTGTGTGACTGCACATTGTATTAGTCAAGTCAGTGCATACCTTTTACTTTGGCCCTCGACCAAAGTACAGAGTTCAGAAGAAGGCACGTGCCATCAACCCCCAATATTGTCAGGACGTAGTTGACTATTTAACACAGAACACCTCATCCTTCTCAGCTTCTGCACGGAAGCGTGACATATCTTCCTCCTCCTGCTCTGATTCTGGCACCCCACTTAACACTCAGTAGACCGCCACCACCAAAGTGCCATCACCCCAGGGCTCAGCAGTGTGGAAATTTTTTGTGTGTCTTCCTCAGATGAGAACAATGCCATCTGTACTCTCTGCCACCGAAAATTGAGCCATGGAAAGACCAAGACCCGCGTAGGGACAACTACCTTACGAAGGCACATGATTACAAAGCACAAACTGCAATGGGATGACCACCTGAGGAAAAGCAGCACACAAAAGCAAAGCCACACACCGTAGTGGAAGATACCAGGCCGGAATTTTTTCTCAAAAAAGGCGATACCTAAACTGTACCGTGATGTTGAAAGGCAAGTGGTGTCATCTCTGGCACACAGCGTTGGGTCACGAGTCCATCTGACCACGTGGTCAGATTCCTGGTTTGCAAAGCATGCTCAGGCCTGCCTGAAGACTAAGTCAGTCCCCACACACAGAATCTCTGCCTGCACGCCGTGTGACTGCCTGCCCCAAGACTAAGTCGCTCCTCACACAGCATCTCTGCCCGCAGGCCAGTTGACGACCTTTTCCGCCACCACCAACAGGGTCCAGGACTCCAGGTGGATTCCTGAATTCTTAAGGCCGCTGCTAGCAGCGGCCGCTATAATAATTTTTCTGGTGCGTGTACATGCCTGCCTTATTATTCTGGCTGCACTGCAGCTGCAACAACAAAACAAAAGGCATGTACATGTGTCAATTCCCCTTCGTGATCATTACCTTGCCACGGTGAAGGGGCTTGCGTATCACAATAAAGCAATGACCGACGGCTATATGAGTGTGTTGGGGGCACACCCACGATAATAAGGTTGTTGCTTCATTGTGGACAGAGTTACCTCAGCCCGGCGACCATATCGGCTGGAAAGCCGTCATCACCTGCACTCTCGTCATGGTGCGCACCAGTCCAGCACAGCTGTCACTACACAAACAGCTGTTTGCGGTGCGTTACACAGTGAGTTTGGTGTGTCAGTGTGAAGCAGTACTCTAATTACACTCCCTGATTAATGTATACACATGCAAGATGTTTTAAAGCACTTTAGGCCTGCAATGTAGCATTCAATGTGATTTCTACCCTTAAAACGCTGCTTTGCGTCAAATCCAGATTTTTCCCCGGGACTTTTGGTGTGTATCCCACTCATCCATTCAAAAACTCAGATGCTAGACCCCTTGAAACATCTTTTCCATCACTTTTCTGGCCAGCATAAGTGTTTCTAGTTTTCAAAGTTTGCCTCCCCATTGAAGTCTATTGCGGTTTGCGAAAGTTCGCACGAACCGAACTTTTGCAGAAGTTCGCGAACCTAAAATCGGAAGTTCGGGCCATCTCTAGTACTCATAAATAGGTAAATATTCAATCTCGCCCTATTTTTTTATCCAGCGCTAGATGTCAGTGTAGGCCTATATATAAAATGTAAAACATGAGAAAGCGACAGAGATGAATGCAAACTGGGATTGCATACCTTTTCATCACTAGCAAAGAGGAGATATGGTACACCATGTGTCCTCAGGGAGCCTCGGTGGCTGGGCAAAAGTCTACAATCTTGAACTGCTCCTGGCTGGATAGTGTAATGGTAAGGGGCCTCTGACATAGGAGACCTGAGTTCAAATCTTGGCTCTTCCTATTCAATAAGCCAGCGCCTATTCAGTATAGAGTTCTTGGGCAAGACTCCCTAACACTGCTACTGCCTACTGAGCGTGTTCTACAGGCTGCCTCACAGCACTTTGAGTCCACCAGGAGAAAAGCACTATACAAATATAGGAATTATTATTATTTACATCTGCCACTGCCATCTAACATGCAACAACACATAACTGTGTGGTGTGAGTGCTGACATTAAGGAGCCATGCCTTGTGGTTCACCAAATCATTGTCTGCAAGTGTACAAACTGTGTTATAAGGAGGCAATGGCTTGTCTAAGGAGCTATGGGCCCCGGTGCAAGTTCTACATTGTGCGCTCCCCTCCCCATACCTCAGCACTCTATACATAACAATTGATATGGTGCACCAAAACCTGGCAAGGACAGCCTCTAAGTGTAATTTAAGAAGGCAAATCACATCAAGCATTACTTTTTAGTAAGAGGGCTTTTCGGTCTCTTTTAGTCTCCTATACATTCCTAGTAACTGCTTAGTTACTCTGTTGTACTGGCCCAAGCCCTAGCCCATACAGCCATATCAATCCCTGCCATGTACTGATGAGAACCAAAAGTCCGAAACAGGCTGTCTACATATGGGGTTGATGTGGCTGTGTAAAATGTAAAGCAATAGGCTTGCTATACACCAGCGGTTCTGGATGTAAGCCTGGTTTACAGGGGCATAAGGAGATAATTTGCATATTCAGTAGCAGTGCATTGTGGGTAATCACAAATGTTCAAATTATTGCAAGTTTCCTTCTGTTTTAGGAAGGCAAATCACCTCAGACTCAGAGGTGCAAGAAGGGGATGGGGAAAAGTTTGCTAATGATTGCTGCTATTCAAAACATCCATAGAAATTATCATTACCAGCACCAGACCAATAAAGAGCTAATACTGTGGTTGAGGGAGGGCTCCTTTTGGCACAAGGGCCCCGGTGAGGTCACAACCTCTGCACCCCCTATTGCTACGCTTCTGTAAGGAGTGTCCTCCATTTTCAGGTTGCTGCCTGTGGTCATACACACATAAATCAGAGAGACATTTTATCACGTGTTCATGTGCATCATTATGAGTGCTGAGCAGAAGACAGGTACAAACCATGGGACACACACACACACACACACACACACACACACACACACACACACACACACACACACACACACACACACACCAACATGATTCTATTTTCCCACCACTCTAATCCCAAAACAAGTGTGGTGGTGTGGTCTAATGGTACCCCTCCACATTGCAATAGGCCCTGGTGGTCTAGTGGTCCCCCATCCCCATATTGCTTCCCTGGTTGTCTACTAAACCCCCTCCGTCGTATTCCCTGGTGGTGTAGAGGCTCCCCAATCCCCAAATAGCTTCCCTAGGATTCTAGTGCTCCCTCCTTCTCTTACAGTAGGCCCTGTTGGTCCACTATTCCTCCCACCCCCCTCACAGCATTCCTTGGTGATCTAGTGGCTCCCCCATCCCCATATACCTTCCCTAATGGTCACTGGTCCCCCTTACAGTAGGCCCTAGTGGTCTCTCAATTCTCATACCACTTCTCTGGTGGTCTAGACTGGAGGCCCCCTTCTACTCCCATGTAGCTTTCATGGTGGTCTAGTGGTCTTCTCTCCCTAAATCAGTTCCCTAGTAGTCTAGAAGTCCCCCTCTTCATGTTGCTTCTCTGAAAATAAAAATTTCCGAGTCTATTTTCTTTGCTACTAATGTTCTATTAATTATTTATATTATATTATTATTAAGTTCATGCTATTATTGAGACCAGGGGGGATTGTGGCACCTAGTACAAAAGTCAACCTGGATTCCTTCAGTAACAAAAGGCATCACCTCTAATCGATCTGTGAATACAGTTAAGTCCCACAAAATGCATATTTTTAGGACAGGCACCAAGGGCTTGATTCACTAACGAGAGTGCGAGTAAGCTACTGTTAAGCCCGCTAGTGAATCACCGCAACTTAATGAGGGCTCCCTGCACGCTACGCGTGCTTGTGGGAGCATAGCGTGCGTTACCTAGCAGTGACTGAAGCTTTAATTGGCTGCGTGATAGTGATGTATCATTACCACAATACTTCCCTAGTGTGGCCACTACTTCGCTAATTACTGTAGTAGCGGCCACGCTAGTGAAGTATCACTACCCCGTGGCCAATTAAGGCATCGGGCACTGCTAGATAACGCACGTTACGCTGCGACTAGCATGGAGCTCCCCTTAAGTCACAGTGATTCACTAGCGCATGTATCAATAGCTTACTAGTGCTCAGGGCCGGGCCGAGGCAGAGGCTGGAGAGGCTCCAGCCTCAGGGCGCAGTGTAGGAGGGGGCGCACAATTCATTCAGTTGTCATTCCCAATTGTGTTTGAAGCAGAAAGAAATAGGAAAGGGGATACATGGCAGTGACTGCAAGTCAGATAACTAGAGATTAAGGTGTTGGGGGCCCTGGGGCGCCTCTTAGTCTAGTAGCAATAAGTGTGTGACGGCTGGGGCGGAGGGATGGAGGGGCGCACTTTGGTGTCTCAGCCTTGGGTGCTGAAGGACCTTGTCCCAGCTCTGCTAGTGCTGTTATGCTACATTATCTTCAGTGAATGAAGTCCCATGTGCTGTTTTAAAGTGCTTTGCCACCAGGGTTAAGGCAGTGCAAATTCTTGATTTATTCAAATGATGGGTCGTCAGACCGACTTGCGGGGCGGCTGTTCTAGCAACAGTTTCCGTGTGTGTACAGTCTGTCGGCAGTCTGATAAGGCTGGTTTTGACGGATCCGCTTAGCGGATCCGTCAAAACCAGCCTTATCAGCCTGCCGACAGACTGTTTGTACACACATGGAAACTGTCGCTAGAATGGCCGCCCCATGGGCAGGTCTGACGACCCATTGTTTTAATAAAGCAGACTTGTGTATTATTATTATATTATTATTATTGATTTATATAGTGCCAGCATCTTCCGTAGAGCTGTACAATAGCATACAGGGTATAAGAAAACAAAGTATACAATACAAACAGGTGGTGATACAAGACAAGAGGGTATAACAGCTAAAGCAGTGAACAAATTAACTACATATTTTACACAGAGGTGGGTGGTATGTACACCCATTACACAGCATTGTGCGACGAAAGGGAAGAGGGCCCTGGCCAAAAGGCCTTACAGTCTAAACATTTAAAGTATAGGACAGTAGGTAAAGGGAAGCTGTGTATGGGGTGGAAGAAATGGTGGTTAGTGGGCAGTGTCCTAGGTAGGACAGTATGCTTGCCTGAAGAGGTGAGTTTTCAGATTGCGCCTAAAAATAGTAAGTGTGGGGGAGTGGCGGATGTGTTAAGGGAGAGTGTTCCAGAGGAGGGGAGAGGATCGAGAGAAGTCTTGTAAGCGGGAGTGGGAAGACGTGATCAGGGAAGAAGACAGAAGGATATCGTTAGCAGAGCGGAGATTGTGTGTAGGATGGAATCTGGAAATAAGTTGATTAAGATAGGAAGGAGCTATGTTGTGGAGAGCTTTGTAGGCAAGAGTAAGGATTTTAAATTGTATGTTTTGTGTAACTGGCAGCCAGTGAAGGGACTGACAGAGGGGAATTGGGCTGGATAAGCGTGAGGAGAGGTGGATGAGTCGTGCAGCAGAGTTCATAACAGACTCTAGCAGGGCTAAACGGTTGGCAGGGAGACCGAAGAGCAGAGAATTGCAATAGCCTAGTCGGGAAATGATCAGGGCATGCACCAAAAGTTTGGTAGTGTCCTGTGATACTAAAGGGCGGATGCGGGAGATGTTTTTTAGGTGGAGGTGACAAGAGGAGAAGAGTTTGTCAATGTGTGGTTTGAATGAGATAACCGAGTCCAAAATTACACCTAGACAGCGAGCCTGGGGGACAGGCGTTATGGAAGTGCCATCAACAGAAGACTACTATTTCAGTCTTGTCCATATTAAATTTTAGAAAACGGGAGGACATGAAGGAGGCGATGGCATTGAGACAGTCTGGGACACGAGCTGTTAAGGTGTCCAAGTCAGGTGCTGAAATGTAGATCTGGGTATCATCAGCTAATAGGTGATATTGGAAACCAAAGGAGTTGATGAGCTTACCGAGACCATACATGCCTTAACCTGTTGTCGCCCGCGTCACGCCAAAGGGCGTGGCCGCAGCGGCAGCCCCAGGACCGCCTAATGCCAATTGGCGTAAAGTCCTGGGGCTGTGTTTTGCAGGAGATCGCGCGCTTGGTGGGCGGAGAGGGTAAGATTGGTAAGACTTAAAGTGGACCTGAACTCTTGCACAGGACAGAAGAACAACATAAATAAATACACCCTGTATATACATACAGGGTGCATTTCTCTTTATTTTTTCAAATAACCCTCCAGGACAGGTGCTACATATGAGATATGGGCTCCGCCCTCAACAGGAAACACAAAGAACTAGCTCTCTATAAGTTCCACCCCTCAGTATCCACCTGCCAGTTCTTTGTGTTTCCTGTCCCGGGAAGCCTCTAGCTCTCTACAGCTAGATATGGTCAGCAGCCAGGCAGTGCTGAGGCCATGGAACTTTTATAGGTAGCCCTGTCCTGGAAGGATTACTGGGGGTTTACCTTGTTTTTCCACGGTAGTGGATCTCTGAATCATGCTGGAGGTCAGCTATGTAAGGAGAGACGGTGTTTGAGGCAGCATGGTGGAGACCGATCGCGCGTCGGAGGGAAGCTTTCACTTTGCGGAGGCAGAAAGGTGACTTCCTTTGGCGGTAGTGTGATTCTCAGCGTGTCCAGAGCGGAGGCAAGGGCAATAGCGCTGTGAGCACGACACTTCCGACCTTACGGGGACATCGTATCCGGTACGCGCAGCTGTCAGAACGCCGAGAGGTCCATTCCCCACACCGCGGTTGGTGTTTGGTGGAGATGGACACGAGACAGAGGACAGCAGACCAAGTAAGTGGCGGCGGACATCGGAGGATGGTTGCCCGTCTGATTCTGAGGTCTATGCCTGAATGTTTTTTTAGTTTCTTACAGCGCTGATGGTTGTAGAAAGTCTTTTGTCTACTATTGCCCATGTATTCAGCACTATGTTTACTTACCCAAATTGTTTGGGTTGTGGGTGTTTATCTTAAGCATGTTCTCATGTCTTTACTTAAACTGCTGAATTATATAACTTTGCTGCAGATAACTTCATCATGAGGTTTGTGCACGCAGGTGGACAAAATCAATTGATTGATTAATTATCCCAGGAAATGTGTTCTGTGCGCATTTAATTTGTCGTATGCATCTTGCATTTGAATGGGCAGCATAATTTATTTTTATCATTTCATTTTACTTGAAATTAGATTAAGTTTCACTGTTATACTTTATATATGCCTAGCTTTATGAGTAGAGCTAAGTCTGGGGTTTACTGATTATACCAAATAGCTATCTCATGGCATGTTAAATATTTATGTATGCTGGTTAACAGACTTAATTGATTAAATCATCAATTGCATGTTTTTCAGGATGCTTTTGAGCCTACTGATAGCTCTGATAGGTCCAGCAATTGCCATCTTTGGAACAAAGTGTTGCATGCTGTGTGTTATAGACAGGTAAGCCGCGTTAGACTGTTTGCGCATGCGCAGTTATGTTGGAAGGGGAGGTCTCCCCTCCTCCTCCGCGGCCAGCCACATGGCTAATTAATATTCACTGCACTGTGACGTGCAGTGTTTACTTCCTGGAGCGGCCGCTCTGTGTGGCGTTTGGCTGGCGGGACCAAGTGATGCGGATCACATGGTCTCCGCATCGCACATCGGGAAAAAGGCGCACCAACAGCTGCATAACGCAGTTCTTGGTAGCATCCTCCTCCAGCACCACCGGGCATTGCGTTGGGGGCACGTTATGCAACTTCTAGCATCCCCTAAAACACAACGTCCTGGTGGGAAAGAAGCCTTGGGCTCCCTGCACACTGCAAATGCATGCAGTGTGCAAAAGGCCTTAGGCCTCTTGCACACTGCATGCATTTCAGATTCCGATTCCGCTTTTTAATCTGTTTTTACATCCGATTCCGATTCAGATTTTTAATCTTAACTGCATGCTGCGTTTTTTGATCCGTTTTTCTGTTGAATGTATTCAAGGAAAATCGGAAACGGAATCGGAATCGGAAAACGGATTTGCAGTGTGCAGGGAGCCTAATCTAAAGTATCTTGTTAAAAATGCATATCAAGTGCAAATAATAAGATACTACAGCATCTTGCAAAGAGTTTGTTATCCATTAGGCAAGAAATGGTGGAAACATTTAAAGCTTTTAAAGAAAGCCTTCCTTCTACTTCAGTTTCACAGCCGCTTCAGACTGCTTAAATTCAATCTACAAAACCTAAGAAAGCAATAAGGAAATCTCCTAGAATACTACTTTCTTCTGAAGAGGAAGATGATAGTCAGCAGGAAGTTGTTAATCCGGATTCCAAATCTTCTGTGGACTTATCTGTACAGAGTGAAGCAGAGGGAACTGTAAAGTCCTCAAAGTTTAAGTTTGCTGCTGGAAGAAACTGAAGAATCATTGAAGGCAATTCATTCAACTTTGGATATTCCACTACAAAAAAAATAAAATAAAATAAATCATCTGCAATGATACATGATATACACAGGAATGGAACCATGTGAGCATTAGCAGTTATGTTTCCCAGTTCATATTCCTCTATTAAAACTTAATCACAGCTCAATGGAAAGAGCCAGATAAAAGAATATTTGTATCTAGGGCCTCTTTCGCAGTGTGACAGTAAAATCGCATGTTATAAAATGATTCAACGCAGACTAACGCACAGCAATACTAAGTCTGTGGGACATTCACAGTGCACACGCTGCGTTTGTGTGTAACTTGTAGCATTGTTAGATAGTGCTGCATGCTGTGCGTTATACACATTATTGGCTGCGTTGGACGGTTTGCACATGCTCAGTAATTACTTGGAAGCATAGTTTTCATTGCCTGTATGTTCTACTGTATGGGACGATAACGAGGCATTAACTTGCGTTGCAACCTTTTGGGGTGCTGCGGTGTAAGTTTGCGTTGCGATTGTAACGTTGCATCAAAACGCAACATCCCACTGTGAAAGTAGCCTCAGGGTTTGAAAAGGCGTTTTCCATTTTCTGAGGAAGACGCTAAGCCTGGGGATTCATGCTCTAAACTTGATGCTGCATTTAGTCAGGTTGGAAGGTGAATGAGTTATCATTCAAGGTCTAAAGCGGCCTTAAAAACCCAGAAAATAAGTTGAATTTTCTCTTAAGAAAGCATGGTCTGCTACTGCTCCCATTCGGAATCACGTCAGCACCCAGAATCTTCACAAAAGTAATGGCAGAAATTGTGGGAACCCTACATTTAAAAAGGTGTTATGATAATGCCGTACTTAGACGACCTTTTAGTAGTGACAGACAGTATTGTGAAGTTGAAACATCAGAGATCTCATCATCCAGCAGTTGGTACGAGCAGGTTGGTTAGGGAACCGGCAAAAATCAAATTTGATTCCGACACAGGTTATTCAGTTCTTGGGGTTCAGAATTAATTTCCATAGCTTAGAAATTATTTCTTCCACAAGACAAGTTAGGCAAAATTCATGCCTTAGTGGAAAATTTCCAGCAAAAATCAATGGTAACAGTCAAACAAGTGATGAGTCTAATAGGATTTTTGACATCCACAGCACCGCCAGTGTATTGGGCATTGAAACCTGGGATGAGCAGAAACTACGCCAGTGTGAATTTACGCATCATAGTTTGCATCTACGCATGGTAGTTCATAGGTAAAGTTTTTCAAAACAACGCTGATGAATTTACGCATAGTGAAGTACTGCTACACGTAGCTTACGCCCACTATGCGTAGTGAATGTGTGTATTGCGTAGTGAACTACGAATGCGTTTCTTGCGTCTAATTTTCAGCGTGCGATTGTATGCTTACAAATTTACGCAGGGAAAAGGGGAATGTATGCATTGAAGAGGTCCCGGTATAAGCAGTTATAGAGAAATGCGTAAAATTTTCTGCATATAAGCACAAGCATCCGCACACACTATGCTTCACACTACGCGTAATTGCGTAATTTTAATGCATAGTCTACGTGATGCATACAAAACGAATATTTGATATTCGCAGCCGTAGTTTGTTGAAGTGTAATTGAGTAAAACCATGTGTAGTTCCAGCGTAGCGAAGTTGGCTGACTACGACCATCCTTGATTGAAACGTGAGAATATTACAACGGCTCCTGCGCAGTTGGAAAGTAAGTCATGCAGCTTTAAACCGCATGGTGTCTATTCCAACACGGTTGAAACAATCACTCAGTTGGTGTATAATAGCAGACAATGTCACTCGGGGACGACTATGGTAGTTTCAGATGACAAAAGTGTTAACAGACGCAAGTATTCTTGGGAGAACCCACATAGATGGGATATATCTACAAGGAACTTGGTCAAAGCAGATTAATCTTCAAATTTCGGAGAGCATCTGGGAGTGAAGAGAGCCCTAGACCATGCAAAATACAGGTTAAAAGACCAGCAGGGTCAAGATCAGGTCAGACAATATAACAGTAGTGATGTATGTAAACAAACAAGGGTGTACCAGGTCATCACAACTTCTTGATTTGATACTGCAGCTGCTAGATTGGGCGGAGAACAATCTTCAATCGATCTCAGTGGTTCACCTAAAGGGTTCATTAAGCAACATGGTGGATCTGTTCAGCGGGAAGAGACTATCAATCTAATGCTAAGTCCTGAAGTGTTCAAGTTGTTAGCGAAAAAGTAGGGACAACCACGGATCGATTTATTCGCCAATCTGGAGAATACTCAGTGCCGCCAGTTTTTCTCTCTAGACCCAAGAGGCGCTTCGGGAGTAGATGCCTTGGCTCAAATGTGGGATTATCAAATATCTTATGCATTTCCTCCAATACCGCTGTTACCAATAGTATTACAGAAGCTGAAATCGATAACAATGTATCTAATATTAATTGAACCAGATTGGCTGAAAATAATCTTGTATCCAATGATTAAGTTGATGCTGGTGGACAGACCAATGCCATTAACAGACAGACTATACCTTCTCAAAAAGAAAAGGGAAATGGACTCAGATTCCGAATCTTCGATTGACAGCTTGGTTTCTGAAAGGAAGATCTTAAAAGATAGAGGGTTAATAGAATATAATTAAAAGTAGAAAGAAAGTCACTAGAGCAATATATCAAAACTATTGGAAAACTTTTTGTCAATGGAAGAGAAAGACAGGACTCCGATCCAATAAGCTCGCTACAGTGTTAGGATTTTTGCAAGAATACGTTGACAAAAATCTAGCATTGAGTACCCTAAAGATCCAAGTGGCAGCCTTATCACTATACTCGGATGAGAGGTTAGCATTAGAACCTCTAGTTATTAGTTTTTTTGTTTGTCAGTTACAAATCGAAAGGAGTTCAAAGTCCTAGAGAGGTAACCGCTCACTCAACAGGGTCAGTGGCAACTTCCTGGGCTTATAGAGCTGGAGCAACAGCGGCGGATATCTGCAAGACAGCAACTTGGAAATCCGTGAACACCTTCATTAGGCATTACCGACTGGGCTTATCAGCAGAAGAACAGGCATTTGGAAGAAAAGTTCTTCAGGCTGTTGTCCCGCCCTGAGGTTGGTATTTATTGCATATCATCTCATATGTAGCACCTGTCCTGGAGGGTTATTTGAAAAAACCAAAATTAGCTTACCTGGTAATGCTGTTTTTAATAACCCTCCAGGACAGGTGACCCACCCATTTTGATATATATATATTTATGTATAATATTGACTGAAGCATATATTTCTGTGTGTTTATACGGATGTTTATGTACATGCAAGTTTTTTGTTAAATTGTTTGAAAGAAGAATCGGTATCAGGACAGTTAATTGGAACGTACTGGCAGGTGGATACTGAGGGGTGGAACTTATAGAGAGCTAGTTCTTTGTGTTTCCTGTTGAGGGCGGAGCCCATATCTCATATGTAGCACCTGTCCTGGAGGGTTATTAAAAACAGCATTACCAGGTAAGCTAATTTTGGTTTTTCTTCTGTCCTGTGCAAGAGTTCAGGTTTAGCCTGTCTAATCCCCCCTCATCTGTGACTAATCACAAGTTGTAGTTTGATCTCCCACCTGTGTCAGCTGACTGCCACGGCAGAGAAGCTAATTGGTAAACACAGGATGTGAACAATATGTCTGCTTCCATGAAAGCAGGAAGTAGAAAAACTGCAGATTTATTGCAGGATTTGTATTAGAAATGTTTTTCTTTAAAGCTTATTATGATATTGCATATTTTTTACAGCAGAGAGAAAATTCTTAGTTCAGGTCTGCTTTAACCACTGCCAACATGCTCAGAAATATGAGACCTAAGTTCACATTAATTTTGCCTATGTAAAAGGCACCACATGGCACAGTAGCAAGTATACTACCAAAACTGTTGCACAGTTGACAAAATGTGGCAAAACCTAATCTCTATTCTCTACCATCCAGTAGCCTGACACTACGCTCCACAGACACATAACGGCACATTGAATAGCCATTGCACTTAAACAGTAAGGTCATGGGCACTTATATGTTGAGAGTCACTATCAACTAGGTGGCTACTTACTACATGATCTCCAAAAGAAGAAGCATGTTTTAAATGAAAAGCTTGGTATATCAGAAACAATTCCACCCAACTTGGCATCGTTTGTGAGAATGTGCCAATGGCACTCAATAATGTGTGACACTTCTCGGTGCTGCGCATTAAATTTAGTGCAAAATCTCTGTGGGTTATTGGTCCTGGATCTGTTAGTAAAACCTCCTCCTGACATAGGCTTACTAGCACTGGCACTAGCTTGCTTATATGCATTCAACAGATGTCTGTCACAATATTCCATTTCCTTAAAACATGTTCTCAGACAAGCAGCCCAACAGAAGCCTACCTTGTCTGAGCAATTCCTTCTAACTCTTAAATACTGGCCTACTGGGATTCCTTTGATGGTATGTGCGCAGGGTCGGATCTCTGACTAGGCCACATAGGTTATGGCCTAAGGGGCGACTGGGCAACAAAATCACACCCAATCATTACGCTGCGGCCATCCTGCATTAGTTTGTGCGAGTGGGAAATAGCAACGGCCAAAAGCGGCTACGGAGTCACGAATTTAACAAACTGTAGCTGCCTGCCACTCACCTCCCGCTGGCCTCCATCGCTGAAGCCTTACTGTGGGTAAGCATTTGCTTCTCCTGCCGCCACACCAGCTTCTCCTACTCATCTCCCCGATAGTATCCAACACTGAAGCTTCCGCTCTCGCTGTTTCCGTCAGCTGCAGCTGTATCTCTCTCTCCAGCCAGTGTTTCCTATCATGTGACTCCCCGGTAACATGCCGGCAAGTTATATGTGAGAGACGCTGGCTGGAGAGAGAGGGATACAGCCACAGCTGATGGAGACAGCAAGAGGGAAAGCAGACCCTTTCTACGTGAGAGACGATTGGGGAGATGAGTAGGAGAAGCTGGTGTGATGGCAGGAGAAGCATCTGCCTACCCACAGTGAAAATTCGGTGCTCTAGGTGAGCGGGAGGTGAGTGCCTACCTACAGGGAGGGAGGTGGGAGAAGCATCTGGCTATCTACAGGGAGGTGGGAGAAGCATCTGGTTATCAACAGGGAGGGATGGGTGAGAAGCATTTGGCTACCTACAGGGAAGGAGGGGGAGAAGCATCTGGCTATCTGCAGGGAGGGAGGGAGAGAAGTATTTGGCTATCAGGAGGTAAGGCAGAAGCATCAGGCTATCTACAGGGAGGGAGGGGGAGAAGCATTTGGCTATCTACAAGGAGGGAGGGAGGAGAAGCATTTGGCTATGGGAAGGAAGAGGGGAGACACATTTGGCTATTTACAGGGATGGAGGAGGGAGAAGTATCTGGCTATCTACAGGGAGGGAGAGGGGAAAAGCATCTGGCTATCTACAGTGAGGGATGGGGAGAAGCTTTTGGCTATCTACAGGGAGGGAGGGTGGAGAAGCATTTAGCTATCTACAGGGAGGGAGGGGGGAGAAGCATCTGGCTATCTGCTGGGAGGGAGGGGGAGAAGCCTTTGGTCATCTACAGGGAGGGAGGGGGGGAGAAGCTTCTAGCTATCTACAGGGAGGTAAGGGGAGAAGCCTTTGGCTATCTACAGGGAAATAGGGAGGAGAAGCATTTGGCTATCTACAGGGTGAGAGGAGAAGCACTTGGCTATCTACAGGGAGGCAAGGAGGGAGGAGTAGCATCTGGCTACCTATACAGAAGTGGGGGGTCATTTGCTTAAATATACTGAAGGGGGGAGGAAAGCGTGTTGGTTGATATGCTGTTAGTCAGGGGGATGGGTTGTGACAGTCGGCTTTGGGTGGTAAAAAGTACAAATCTGGCCTTGAATGTGCGGGTTGCCATAATACCATAAAGCATATGATTTCTATCTTTTATCTTTTGCCCATATTGCGATTAATTATCTATAGTGGATATTCTCTAAACAAAAATGTTGTTTTATTTCCTCAGATTTAAGCTCAAAGTCTGTTACCAATGATAATTATTGTATTTCTATTTTTCAGGGGCTGAGCCCAGGTTGTTATGATATATATCATGCCAATATTGACTGTCAGTGGATAGATATCAGTGATGTTTCACCAGGGAAGTATGTTCTCAAAGTAAGTGGAGAATATATGTGTTAGTATATGAATATTTATGTTTTTTTGAAAATCATATGGTACAAGTCATATTTTTTTTTATTTAAGGTCACAGTGAATCCCAATTTTCAAGTCTTAGAATCAGATTTCACCAATAATTCTGTATATTGTGACATGATTTACACTGGAACCTATGTAATGACTCGTAACTGCCGTCTTTCCAGGTAGGGATTTATTATTATGTCATATAATAAAATGATGTAAAGAGAGCTATGGTGTGTTGATGATTTTCCAAAGATGAGCAAACAGTATGTACCTTAACCACTAGAGATATCCAATCTAACCCAAAGAAGTTTTACAAGTACATAAACTCTAAAAAAATAAAGGTTAACTGTATTGGACTCCTAAAGGATAAGGGTGGGATCTCAATGGTGGATGACCAAGGTAAGGCAGAGTTATTAAATGCTTTCTTTGCTTCTGTCTTCACAAAGGAAACAGCACTGTTGCAAATTACAGATGCAGAAGAGTCTCAATCTTCAAAATGTAATATTAAACACTTGCAGGAAAAAGTGAAGGCAAGACTAAATAAATTAAAAATAGACAAGGCACTTGGCCCGGTTGGCATCCAGCCTCGGGTCCTAAGGGAATTAAGTTCAGTGATCGATAAACCCCTTTATCTTATCTTTTGTGACTCTCTTTCAAACTGGCAGAGTTCCAGTAGATTGACGTACAGATTGACGTACAGCCAACGTTTTCCCATTATTTAAGAAGGGCAAAAAATCAGATCCGGGAAATTATAGACCTGTAAGCTTAACCTATTTTGGTTCCTGGACGTAGAAACTACGTCCAGGAACCATGCGCGCTACCACGGCCGATCGCGCGCGTGCATGCCATCCCGGCCCGCGGTTCGTTAGCCAGGCAATCAGTGAATCGGGCTACGGTGCCCGATCACTGATTCCTCTCCCCCGCTGAAAAAGCGACAGCTTCTCTCGGAAGCTTTGCTTTTTCTGGCTGTTCCCTCCCCGATGCGTCACTCTATTTACCTAAGGGTCTAAACTTTTTAAATATCAATGTAAAGATGATATATTTCTATATTTTTTTATTTTAAACTTGTAAATAGTGATAGATGCAAAACGGAAAAAATGCACCTTTATTTCCGAATAAAATATTATCGCCATACATTGTGATAGGGACATAATTTTAACGGTGTAATAACCGGGACATATGTGCAAATACAATACGTGACTTTTAATTATGGAGGCATGTATTATTTTAAAACTATAATGGCTGAAAACTGAGAAATAATGATTTTTTCTGTTTTTTTCTTATTCTTCCTGTTAAAATGCATTTACAGTAAAGTGGCTCTTAGCAAAATGTACCCCCCAAAGAAAGCCTAATTGGTGGCGGAAAAAACAAGATATAGATCAGTTTATTGTGATAAGTAGTGATAAAGTTATAGGCTAATGAATGGGAGGTGAACATTTCTCAAGTGAAAACGACGGAACGTGAATGGGTTAAAGGGAAGGTTTAGGGACAATTAAAAAAAAAATCCAAATCCACTTACCTGGGGCTTCCTCCAGCCTGTGGCAGGCAGGAGGTGCCCTCGGTGCCGCTCCGCAGGCTCCTGGTGGTCTCCGGTGGCCAACCCGACCTTGCCAGGCTGGCGGCCAGGTCAGGCTTCTTCTACGCTCCATTATGCGTTTCACGCCGGCGCGCTGACGTCATCGGACGTCCTCCGGGCTGTACTGCGCAGGCTCAGTAGTTCTGAGCCTGTGCAGTACAGCCCGCAGGACGTCCGATGTGAAACGCATAATGGAGCGCAGAAGAAGCCCGACCTGGCCACCAGAGACCGCCGGGAGCCTGCGGAGCAGCGCCGAGGGCACCTCCTGCCTGTCATGGGCTGGAGGAAGCCCCAGGTAAGTGGATTTGGATTATTTTTTTTATTGTCCATGAGCCTTCCCTTTAAAATCAGTTGTGTGCAAACTATTTGAGGGGTTACTAAGAGATACTATACAAGACTTCATTGTATAAAAATTACCTTATAACTCAACATCAGCATGGGTTTACTAAAGACAGGTCCTGTTTGACTAATATGCTCAGCTTTTAGGAGGTAGTGAACTCTAATGTGGATATTGGGAATGCTTTAGATGTGATATACTTGGACTTTGCAAAGGCCTTCAACACTGTTCCCCACAAAAGTCTGGTGCAAAAGTTGAGGATGCAAGGACTGGGGAAGAATCTGTGTGCATGGATAGGGAACTGGCTAATGGACAGAAAACAAAGAGTTGTGGTCAATGGATATTATTCAAAATGGGTCACTGTTAGCAGTGCTATAATTACTAGGTAATGCCCAGTGGTGTTGATCCAGGGATTTTATCTGATTGCCATCTGGGGTAAGGGTTTTTTCGCCTTCCTCTGGATCAACAGGGATATGTGAGGGGGCAGGGTGGGTTTTTTTTGGGGGGGGGGGGTTTAACTCGATGGACGTTTGTCATTTTTCAACCCAAATAACTATATGTAAATACCAGCGGTCTCTGCCCCCTTAAAGACCAGAGACCGCTGGTATAATAACGGCGGAATCCTGACGAATCGCCGCTCATACCCGCCGCAATCACCATCACCGCCGCACGCCGGGGTCCTCCTGACATCAACTCTGCAATCTCTATGACGGCAGAGTCATGTGAGCCGGTCAGGAGCCGCTTTCATTGGCTCCTGACCCGGTCTATCAATGTAAGCCAATGGGAGTGGCTTACATTGATAGACACGGCCAGGAGCCATTGAAATCGGCTACTGACTGACTCACGTGGCTCTGCCGACATAGAGACAGGCAGAGCTAGAGAGCTGCTGCGAGAGACGTCGGGGTTGAGCGGCACGTGCGGTTGGGAGCGACGGAAACGGCGGATGCGCAGTGCAGCGGTGATTGAAATCTACGCCCTGCCAGCCAGATGCCCACCAAGCGGCGTAGATTTCAATTACCATGGTCCTTAAGTAGTTAAAGAGGAACTTTAACTTCATCTCAATCAGTAGCTGATACACCTTTTTCACGAGAAATCTTTATCTCAAATAGATCATCAAGAACATCTGTATGGCTGATATTGTGCTGTAACCCCTCCCACAGTGTGATGTCATCATGACCATGGTCCTAACAGTTCCCTGTATGTGAACCTCATTGCATTGTAGGAAATAACAGCTGCTTCCAACTGCCAAGCAAGCAGTATCTTCCTCTGTGCATAGAATTAGATGTCGCCAGTTGTGATTATTTTCAAAATGTAAACCAGCCTGAGGAAAGATTTTACAATGGGCGAACACTGACTAAATAATTTCTAAGTGAATACAGTGGGATGCGAAAGTTTGGGCAACCTTGTTAATCATCATTATTTTGCTGTATAAATCGTTGGTTGTTACGATAAAAAAAATTTCAGTTAAATATATCATATAGGAGACACACACAGTGATATTTGAGAAGGGGAATGAAGTTTATTGGATTTACAGAAAGTGCACCATAATTGTTTAAATAAAATTAGGCAGGTGCATAAATTTGTGCACTGTTATTATTGTTATTATTGGAACTCAAATTGGCTTGGTAAGCTCAGTGACCCATGACCTACATACACAGGTGAATCCAATTATGATAGAGTATTTAAGGGGGTCAATTGTAAGTTTCCCTCCTCTTTTAATTTTCTCTGAAGAGTAGCAACATAGGGGTCTCAAAATAACTCTCAAATGACCTGAAGACAAAGATTGTTCACCATCATGGTTTAGGGGAATTACACAGAAAGCTGTCTCAGAGATTTCAGCTGTCTGTTTCGACAGTTAGGAACATATTGAGGAAATGGAAGACCACAGGCTCAGTTCAAGTTAAGGTTTGAAGTTACAGACCAAGAAAAATCTCTGATAGACAGAAGCACTGTGCATCGTTTAACCATTCGGCGCACTTTACACAAGGAGATGCTGTATGCAAGAGTGATGCAGAGGAAGCCTTTTCTCCACCCACAGCACAAACAGAGCCCCTTTAGGTATGCTAAAGCACATTTGGACAAGGCGGCTTCATTTTGGAATAAGGTGTTGTGGACTGATGAAACTAAAATTGATTTATTTGGGCACAACAAGTGGCGTTATGCATGGAGGAAAAACAACACAGCATTCCAAGATAAATACCTGCTACCTACAGTAAAATATGGTGGTGGTTCCATCATGCTGTGGAACTGTGTGGCCAGTGCAGGGACTGAGAATCTTGTCAAAGTTGAGGGACGCATGGATTCCACTCAGTATCAGCAGATTCTGGAGATCAATGTCCAGGAATCAGTGACAAAGCTGAAGCTGTGCCGAGGCTGGATCTTTCAACAAGACAACGACCCTAAACACTGCTCAAAGTCCACTAAGGCATTCATGCAGAGAAACAAGTACAACTGTAATGAATAGCGGAGATGCCGCCGCGTGGTCTGGTGGCGGGGCGGCTGTCTCCGCGTTCAGACCGGCGGTTTCCGCACAGCAACATGTGTCTGCTTTGCCTGGGCCTTCTAGTGCACACAGATGGAGAGCTATGCGCGCGTGCGCCAGAAGACAGGACCTTTATGCCAGCAGGAGAGGTATCAGCTGATCAGGATGATCAGCTGATCCCAGCGGAACTCCTGATTGGCTGAGTGGCTGGGGGCGGCGCTGCGGAGCGCTGTAGTATATATAGATCTTGCTTGTCAGTTGCTGGTTGTCTGCCGTTGCGAATACTTACGTGTGAGCACTCAGATCCTACAGTGATCTCAGTCAGATCCTACAGTGTGTTAGAACCAGTTGAAACTGAGAATTCACACTTAGCCAGATTCCGCTCTTGATGTTTACTTTGTCATCACTGTGTTATACTTTAGATCAGTTCCAGGGTGTTGAGACCAAGGACCTCACATCCAAGCATAGGATTACTGTGTTTTACTGTGTTATACTTTAGACCAGTTCCATGGTGTTGAGACCAAGGACCTCACACCCAAGTATAGGATTACTGTGTCATTACTGTGTTATACTTTAGACCAGTTCCAGGGTGTTGAGACCAAGGACCTCACACCCAAGCATAGGATACTGTGTTATTCTGTAGACTAGTTCCCGGGTGTCGAGACCAAGGACCTCACACCTCAGACTAGGATTGTGCTTGATATCTGTTGTGACCTCTGGCTCTGTTGACCTCTCTCTTGCTTTCTGATTCGGTACCTCTGCCTATCTGTCTACCAGTTGCCAACCTTGCCTGTACCCAGTTACCGAATCAGCCTTCTGTCTCTGTACCTTATCTGCTCGTGTGTTGCCGACCTGGCCTGTCTGACCATTCTGACTGTCACTCATCCCTCGAGTGATCAGTCTACCCATGACACTAATCCACCAGGTCTCAGTTAGCTGCTCCTCAGAGAGTCCTTCCTGCAGTTCAGCCAGTGGCCTCTACCCCATAGGAGTCCACTGGCTGCAGTACAGTCTGATTCCCAATCCATCTGGGAATCCTTGGCAGCAGTACAGTCTGATTTCCAGTCCATCAGGGAATCACTGGCTGCAAGATTATCTCTATCTCCTCCTCTTAAAGAGATAGTCCCTGCACAGCCAGAGGCCACCTGCTCCTCAGGTGGTCACTGGCTGTAGTAGTATCTGTGTCTCTCGCTCCACGGGAGATAGCCTTACAGTTGCACCAAGCACTTACACTTCATTAGGTGTCCAGAGGATAGTCATACTTGTATTATTGGTGATTCTGCAGATCATCCATAATCAAGTATACATCTGTATTGTTGGTGATACTGCAGATCATCAATAATCAGATACTCTCTGTGTGCTGACACCGATCGTTACCGAATGGCAGACCTAAAAAACAAAATGGATGCACTCAACAGCTGTATTGATGGACTAACCACCTCGGTGGAGAATTTCATCAGGGTGTTGGATGGCCAATAGACCCAGATCACCGCTTTGTCTGGGTCCATACAAGTCCTCCAAACGGCTGTAAATGCAGTGCGATCTCCTCCTGTTACTGACTTGCGTATGTCTGTACCCAATAGGTTTTCTGGGCATAGATCTGACTTTCAGAACTTTAGAAATCGAGTATTGTCTTATTTTGAGTTAAGACCTATTTTTTTGGGAACTGAGGCACAGAGAATTACTTTTATAAAGACCCTTTTGTCAGGGGACTCACAAACATGGGCATATAGCCTCCAGGCAGGGCATGAGGCTTTGTCATCAGTTGAGGAATTTTTTAAGGCTATGGCCATAATTTATGATGATCCGGACATTGCTTCCACCGCTGAGCGGAAGCTTAAGACTTTGCGTCAGGGTAAAGAGGCGGTAGAAGTTTACGCAGCTGAATTCAGGAAGTGGGCTGTGTCAGCTAGGTGGGGGACATTTGCATTGTTAGACTGCTTTTTGTCAGGTTTATCAGATGCAGTTTCTGATTTGATGTTGGGACATCCTGAACTGAAATCTATTGATGAGGCAATCTCTTTAGCAGTACGGGTTGATCGCCGTTTACGCTATCAAAAACAAACCCGGGGTAAGAATACTGTAAGATATGTCTCCTACCCCTCTCCTCCACCTGTGCCGCCTCCGCCAGAGCCAATGCAAATTGGACATTCAAGATTGACACAGGTGGAAAAGAATCGCAGGAAAACAGAACAACTCTGTTTGTACTGTGCAGAGGAGGGTCATAAGGTACAGAATTGTCCTAAAAAGTCGGGAAACGCTGCCGCCTAGGTGTAGTCAGCAGTAATACCCTAGGCGCGCAGTCATTACCTCTAAACAGTAATCGTCTGCTCCTTCCCTGCTCTATCACATGGGAGAGTCAGACTGTTCCCACTGAAGCTTTTCTAGACTCTGGTTCAGCGGCTAACTTTATAGACTACGAGTTTGCAAAGAATTTGGGGATTCCCTTACTCCCGTTAGACCAACAGCTTTTGGTCACTGCTGTAGATGACTCTCCTCTGCAAAGTAGACAACCCCTTTCTCGAACCCCTGAGTTGATATGTAATGTTGGGGTACTACACAAAGAGAGTTTACAGTTTCTGGTCCTGCATATGACAACCTTCACCATTATTCTTGGCATGCCATGGTTACAAATTCACTCCCCTCAGATTGACTGGGCTTCAGGTCAGCTAACGAGCTGGTCTACCCATTGTCATCATCACTGTTTAGTGAAAGTAACCGTAGGAAACACCAAGATTCAGGATAGAGGTGTGCCAACTCAGTACGCAGAATTTGCTGATGTATTCTGTCCTAAATCGGTAGATAAACTTCCCCCTCACCGTACCTTCGACTGTCCCATCGATTTTAAGATCTGGTTGTATGCCTCCAAGGGGTCTCCTCTATAATCTATCTGGGCCTGAGAAAGTGGCAATGCAGGAATACATCAAAGAGAACTTGGCCAAGGGTTTCATCCGTCCCTCTCGTTCACCAGCAGGGGCAGGATTCTTTTTTGTAAAAAAAAAAAAGGATGGAGGCTTTCGTCCCTGCATTGATTATCGAGGTTTGAACAAGATTACAGTGAAAAATTGTTATCCATTGCCCCTGATTGATGATTTGTTCACTCAGGTTAACAACGCCAAGATTTTCTCTAAACTAGATTTAAGAGGCGCATACAACCTAGTTCGAATTAGAGATGGTGTAGAATGGAAGACTGCCTTCAACACACCCAATGGGCACTACGAGTATCTGGTGATGCCCTTTGGGTTGTGTAACGCTCCGGCCGTCTTCCAGGAGTTGATCAATGAGGTATTCAGGGAGGTGTTGGGGAAGTTCGTCTTAGTATATCTGGACGACATACTGATCTTCTCTTCCAATCTGTTGGAACATTGAAGACATGTTAAGTTTGTGTTAATGAAATTAAGACAGAATTCACTTTACGCTAAACTGGAAAAATGCCTCTTCGAGGTAACCTCCGTTGCTTTCCTGGGGTACATTATCTCTACGTCTGGCCTCTCCATGGATCCAGGAAAAGTCTCTGCTGTTTTGGAGTGGCCTCAGCCTGTGGGATTGAAGGCACTCCAAAGATTTTTGGGCTTTGCCAACTACTACAGGAGATTTATAAAGGGGTACTCATCAGTGATCTCACCTCTCACCAGTCTCACCAAGAAGGGTGCTGATACTTACCACTGGTCAGCAGAGGCACATTCTGCTTTCTCTACACTGAAAAAACTGTTCTGTTCTACACCCATTTTAAGACATGTGCATGTCACCTTCCCCTTTATTGTGGAGGTCGATGCCTCAGAGGTTGGGGTGGGGGCTGTATTGTCTCAGCGCTCTGATTTGCAGGGCAAACTTCACCCATGCGCTTACTTTTCTCGTAGGTTTTCACCCACAGAGAAAAACTACGAGATTGGAAACCGGGAGCTTTTAGCTATTAAATTAGCTTTTGAAGAATGGCGACATTGGCTAGAAGGTGCAGAGCATACTATCACAGTTTATACAGATCATAAAAACCTGGAGTACATAGAGGGCGCCAAGAGACTTAGCCCTCGTCAAGCCCGGTGGTCTTTGTTCTTTTCAAGATTCAGATTTGTTATAACGTATACCCCAGGTAGTAACAACATCAAAGCTGACGCCTTGTCCAGGTGTTTCGAGCCCGAGACAGTACAGCCCTCAGCCTCTGAGACCATTCTACCTCAGAGGGTAGTCCTGGCAGCTACCGAGACCCGGAAAGATTGGACAGTCACTTTGAGTCCCTACCAACAGGATGTTCCAGAGGGGAAGCCCGAGGGGGTGATGTTTGTACCACTACCTTTTCGTCTGCAACTCTTACATCTGTTTCATTCTCATAAGAATGCAGGTCATCCTGGGGCCACCAGAACTCAGGATTTGCTGGCCAGATGCGCTTGGTGGCCTACATTAGCAACAGATTGTAAGGAGTTTGTGAGGGAATGTGCAGTATGTGCTAGGAGTAAGCCTTCTCGTCAGGCACCTGTGGGTACGTTACAATCCTTGCCAGTGCCAAGTGAACCATGGACTCATCTGTCCATGGATTTTGTAGGAGAACTCCCCAGGTCTGAGGGCAAGACAGTCATTTGGGTGGTAGTAGATAGATTCAGTAAGATGGCCCATTCTGTTCCATTAAAAGGACTCCCCTCGGCCCAGGAGTTGGCTGATCTCTTCATCCAGCACGTTTTCCGGCTGCATGGCATTCTTGAAAATGTAGTGTCAGATCGGGGAGTCCAATTTGTATCAAAATTTTGGAAAGCTTTTTGCCATCAGCTGGATATGGACCTTGCATTCTCATCTGGCTACCACCCACAGACCAATGGCCAGACCGAGAGAGTTAACCAGTCCCTGGAGCAATTTCTCAGATGTTATGTTATTAGCTTTGATGAATTGACTGACTCCAGCTTGGACCCTGATACTCTGGTGTTTAAATACAACAAATGTGTGTCCTCCACCTTTGAGACCATTGCTCCTCTGCGCACCAAATATCTTACTCCACACCATCATGCACAGTGGTTTGATAACGCTATAAAAGAGCTGAAAAGACAAGGCCGTAAACTTGAGAGACTGTGGTGCAAATCTCAGTCCCCAGAAGACAAACATGCCTTAATCCTCCACTTGAAGAGCTACCAAAAGGTAATCATGGGAAAAAAAATCATCCTTTCTATCACAAGAGATTGCAAATGCAGTTAACAAACCAGCCCAACTGTTCCGCACAGTGGAAAAACTCTGCAACCCGGCATTTCAAAAACTTAATATCGAGTCTTCAAAGGACCTCTGTGACCAATTTGCCCATTTCTTCACAGACAAAGTCTCCGCTATAAGGTCCGCCATCCAACTTAGAGCATCTGAGCCTAATATAGCGCCGAAGACCATTAGCAGAGACAATATAACACCTTGGTCAAACTTCAAAGAAATTGATGAAGAAGTCACATCAAGCATCCTCCTTCACGTCCGCCTAACTACCTGTGACCTGGATCCTGGCCCAACACAGTTCATGTTGAACTGCCCCGACCTGTTCGTACCGGTATTCCTAAAAAATATTAACTGTTCCTTAAAATCAGGGAAATTTCCTGCTTTACTGAAGGAAGCAATCATCAGGTCTCTCCTCAAAAAACCCTCCCTGGACCCAGATGCAATGACCAGCTACAGACCTGTCTCTAACCTCCCCTTTCTGGGCAAGCTAATTGAAAAAGCTGTCTACCTCCAGCTAGAAGCCAAAATCCTACAAAACAACAGTTATGACCCATTCCAGTCTGGCTTCAGGAAACACCACAGCACTGAAACTGCCCTCATCCAAATATGCAACCACCTGCTCATGGCAAGAGACAGAGGAGAGTGCTCGATCCTCATACTGCTAGACCTTTCTGCAACCTTTGATACAGTTGACCATGACATCTTGATAAACAGGCTACAGGAATACTGCGGCATTGATGGCATAGTTCTTCAGTGGTTCCAATCCTTCTTGAGTGGCAGAACCCACAAAGTGTCTATGGGGCCCTTCCTGTCCACCCCTGTATCACTTAAGTATGGGGTGCCCCAGGGCTCAATCCTCTCTCCCCTGCTTTTCACTATTTACATGTTACCGCTGGGAAAACTAATCCAAAAACATGGCCTGACATACCACTGCTATGCAGACGACACCCAACTATATCTTTCCTTCAAGCCTGGTGTGACAGACCCAACTCTAACTATAAACGCCTGCTTACGTGAACTACAGAAATGGATGAATGACAACTGGCTGAAACTAAATGCAGACAAAACTGAAGTCCTTCTGATTGGAGGGCAGAGCATGATAACAAAACAACTTAATTTGCAGTCTTCACCACTGGGAATAGGAGGCACGGATCTACGCAGCTCTGATCATGTGCGTAGCCTGGGAGTTCTAATTGATTGGGATTTAAACTTCAGAACTCAAATCTCTGCTGTGGTGAAATCATCCTATTTTCACCTGAAGAACATTGCAAAAATCAAGCACCTCATCCCCCCAGAAGATCTGCCAACCTTAGTCCACGCCTTCATCACATCCCGACTGGACTACTGCAATGCTCTCTACACTGGCCTTCCAAAAAAGGCCTTGTACCGTCTACAGCTGATACAGAATACTGCTGCCAGACTGCTAACCAACCAACCCCGTCACTGCCACATAACGCCAGTCCTGCACTCCCTTCACTGGCTACCTATAGAATGGAGGGTCCTATTCAAGATCGGCCTACTGACATTTAAATCCCTGAATAATCTAGGCCCTGGATACATGAAAGATATGTTGCAGCTACGTAGCAATCCCCGCATTCTCAGATCAACAGGTTCTAATAATCTAGTCATACCCAGAGTCCACTTGGAAACGTTTGGTCCCAGAGCCTTCTGTCATGCTGCCCCTACGTTTTGGAACTCCTTACCTCAACAGATCAGGACAGCTCCATCCCTGGACGTGTTTAAATCCAGACTGAAAACCCACCTGTTCAGTTTGGCATTTGCAGAATTATAACTTTTGTTGTGTGAATACTTCATCCTACTAATTACTGAATCTGAGAGAGTCTAAGCGCTTTGAGTCCTATGGGAGAAAAGCACTATAGAAATGTTATTGTATTGTATTGTATTGTATGTCGCAGATGCTCGGTCCGATTGGGTAAAATTTTTACCATTTGCGGAATTTGCACACAACAATCTGAAGAGTTCCTCTTCAGGATTTTCCCCATTTCAGGTAGTTTCGGGAAGATCACCTAAGTTTGCCCCGTTACCTGTGGCGTCTACACCATTCCCAGCCTTGGAGGATTGGCAGAGAGCTTTGATGGAGATTTGGGGAATGGTTAAGAGGAACTTGGGGAAAGCTTTCCAGACCCAGAAGAAACAGGCAGATAAAAGGTGGTCTGTAGACTGGAAGTTTTTTCCGGGAGACATGGTATGGGTATTCACTCGGCATTTGGCCTTGAAGCAACCGTCACCCAAACTGGGTCCTAGATTCATAGGACCATTTCCAGTGACCAGAAAGATTAATAATGTCACTTATGCGATTGATCTCCCAGCCAGCATGAGAGGTGTGAGATCATTCCATGTGTCTCTGTTGAAGCCGGCAGTGCACGTGGATTACTCCCCCCCCCCCCCCCCCCCCCCGTGATGGTTGATAACCAATCTGAATATGAGATTGAAAAGATTCTGGACTCTCGCTCAGTGCAAAATTCTGTGCAGTATCTGGTCCACTGGAAGGGATATGGTGTGGAGGAAAGAACTTGGGTGCCGGATTGTTGCATGCCTGCAGAAGAATTAAAGAAAGAATTTCATGACTCACATCCTAGGAAGCCGGGTGGGAAGTGTCCGGAGTCCACTCCCCGGGGTTGGGGGGTACTGTAATGAATAGCGGAGATGCCGCCGCGCGGTATGGCGGCGGGGCGGCTGTCTCCGCGTTCAGACCGGCGGTTTCTGCACAGCAACATGTGTCTGGTTTGCCTGGGCCTTCTAGTGCACACAGATGGAGAGCTGCGCGCGCGCGCCAGAAGACAGGACCTTTGTGCCAGCAGGAGAGGTATCAGCTGATCAGGACGATCAGCTGATCCCAGCGGAACTCCTGATTGGCTGAGTGGCTGGGGACGGTGCTGCGGAGCGCTGTAGTATATATAGAAATTGCTTGTTAGTTGCTGGTTGTCTGCCGTTGCGAATACTTACGTGTGAGCACTCAGACCTCAGTCAGATCCTACAGTGTGTTAGAACCAGTTGGAACTGGGAATTCACACTTAGCCAGATTCCGCTCTTGATGTTTACTTTGTCATCACTGTGTTATACTTTAGATCAGTTCCAGGGTGTTGAGACCAAGGACCTCACACCCAAGCATAGGATTACTGTGTTTTACTGTGTTATACTTTAGACCAGTTCCAGGGTGTAGAGACCAAGGACCTCACACCCAAGCATAGGATACTGTGTTATTCTTTAGACTAGTTCCCGGGTGTCGAGACCAAGGACCTCACACCTCAGACTAGGATTGTGCTTGATATATGTTGTGACTTCTGGCTCTGTTGACCTCTCTCTTGCTTTCTGATTCGGTACCTCTGCCTATCTGTCTACCAGTTGCCAACCTTGCCTGTACCCGGTTAACGAATCAGCCTTCTGTCTCTGTACCTTATCTGCTCGTGTGTTGCCGACCTGGCCTGTCTGATCCTTCTGACTGTCACTCATCCCTCGAGTGATCAGTCTGTCTGTACTACTCGTGACACTAATTCACCAGGTCTCAGTTAGCTGCAAGGACCTCCTGCTCCTCAGAGAGTCCTTCCTGCAGTTCAGCCAGTGACCTCTACCCCATAGGAGTCCACTGGCTGCAGTACAGTCTGATTCCCAATCCATCTGGGAATCCTTGACTGCAGTACAGTCTGATTTCCAGTCCATCAGGGAATCACTGGCTGCAAGATTATCTCTATCTCCTCCTCTTAAAGAGATAGTCCCTGCACAGCCAGAGGCCACCTGCTCCTCAGGTAATCACTGGCTGTAGTAGTATCTGTGTCTCTCGCTCCACGGGAGATAGCCTTACAGTTGCACGAAGCACTTACACTTCATTAGGTGTCTAGAGGTTAGTCATACTTGTATTATTGGTGATTCTGCAGATCATCCATAATCAGGTATACATCTGTATTGTTGGTGATACTGCAGATCATCAATAATCAGATACTCTCTGTGTGCTGACACCGATCGTTACAACAATATTCTGGAATGGCCATCTCAATCCCCAGACCTAAATATAATTGAAAATCTGTGATGTGAGTTAAAGAGAGCTGTCCATGCTCGGAAGCCATCAAACCTGAATGAACTAGAGATGTTTTGTAAAGAGGAATGGTCCAAAATACCTTCAACCAGAATCCAGACTCTCATTGGAACCTACAGGAAGCATTTAGAGACTGTAATTTCTGCAAAAGGAGGATCTATTATATATTGATTTCATTTCTTTTTTGTGGTGCCCAAATGTATGCACCTGCCAAATTTTGTTTAAACAATTATTGCACACTTTCTGTAAATCCAACTAAATAAACTTCATTTCACTTCTCAAATATCACTGTGTGTGTCTCCTATATGATTTATTTAACTGACGTTTTTTATCGTAACAACCAATGATTTATACAGGAAAATCATGCCGAATAACAAGGTTGCTTAAACTTCTGCATCCCACAAAAAAAAAAAAAGAGCAAATTTATTCATTACATTATTTTCACTATCGTTCCTCTTTAAGTGGTTCAACAGAAGTGAACTAGATTTTTTTTTTCTTAAACTGTCTGCAATTAGATGGCAAATATTACATTGTTACATAGTTATTTGGGTTGAAAAAAGACATTAGTCCATTGAGTTAAACCAGAAAATAAAGTACAACACTAGCCTGCATCCCACATGTCCCTGTTGTTCCAGAGGAAGGCGAAAAACCCTTATAAGGAATTCAGGGGCGCCTGGTCCACCAGGCCGACTCGGCGCTCGCCTGGGGCGCTGTGTGTGTGTGTGTGTGTGGGGGGATCAGATGACAGCACACATTTATATGTTTGCATCAACAAGAAGAAATTCCGTGGGCACCAGATAAAGAAGCTTCATTTATTCCAGGAGTGTTTAAACAGACAGACATTTGCAGATGATAAATCATTGATACATCACCGCTCCATTGTAGCAAACAGTGGACAGAGTAGTTGGTAGGTCGTCGACAATTGTTCCAGTGACGTGGCTAAATCAAAATCCTGTTAAAGGATCTTTTCCATGTACAGTAAATATTGTCCAACTTGCGATTATATGATTAGATCAATGATTAGATATATGATTAGATCAAAGAATATAAGACTAGGGGGATATATGCACCAAATCAATGATTTTATTACATGCAGGACAGAATTTGTTGTCTATGGTATTCTCTGTCCTTGCTCCTACTTCTATATAGGCAAAACCACTCGACCTGTACGAGAAAGATTGGTGGAACATCGCCGATCGATTAAAAAAGGAGTGGGTGCACAGAGGCTGATTAGTCATGTTAGAGAGGTTCATGATGGTAATGCAGATGTCCTAAAAATGGTGGGTCTAGAAGTAGTTAGAGTCCCTCGACGAGGAGGAGATAGGGAGAAATTACTCTCTCAGAGAGAATCAATGATGATTTCTAGAACCAATGCGGAGGGTCCAACTGGTTTTAATGACCGCAATGAGTTAAGCGTATTTTTGGAAGATTATAGATAAATTGTCCCTTTGGATAGATGGTTTGCCTCTATGCTTCTCCTTCACCTCTCTCTTTGCTATATTTCCCTGGTGGTAAACTAAACTTTACTGCACTATTGGTGGTGATATGTGATCATTTATTATCTCTCTGGGTGTCTATATGTTACTTTTTTCCTCCTTTGATATATATTCGATTCGATATATGTTCAAAAGCAGTTTTGACAACTTATATATATATATATATATATATATATATGTAAGCAGCCTCTGTCCCAGCCGATCCGACCCATCCCCGATTCCCACCTATAATTTCCCTTATTTTTTGGACCTTCTAAATGTCCCAGCACTGGTGGCCTGGTTTTTTCCGGCCAATACAGTGGGACTTCCGCTTGTGGTGAGTCTCCTTGGTAACGCACCTCATCATGTAATGTGACGAGTGTGCGCTTGGAGGCATAGGCCTCAATTCACTAAATTTTATCGAACACTTTATCAAACGTTTGAAAATTTACCTCATGAGTAAATTCTAATTTTGAATTAACTACTGTCTGTTATAGATTTATTGAATGTTTTATGGATATAATATTTGATACATCTATAATACCTTAGTGAATTCAAATTTAAATTTTACTCATGAGGTAAATTATCAAACGTTCGATAAAGTGTTCGATAAAGTGTTCGATAACTTAGTGAATTGAGGCCATAGTGTCCGAGGAAGTGACGTAAGTGCGGTGTTGCGCTCCATTATGGAGCGCGTACGCATTTTCGCCTTCCGCATAGGGGAAGGTGGGAGGGGGCGGGCCAGATGGGTGGAGTAAGGCACGGCGTCTTCCTCATAACGCCGAGCTGAGGGAATGGCGGTGAGCTTCTCCCCGCCACGGAGTCCTGTCTATGAAAAAGCGCTATTAAGCGCGAAACAATTGTCGACGTCCTACCAACTACTCTGTCCACTGTTTGCTACAATGGAGCGGTGATGTATCAATGATTTATCATCTGCAAATGTCTGTCTGTTTAAACACTCCTGGAATAAATGAAGCTTCTTTATCTGGTGCCCACGGAATTTCTTCTTGTTGATGCAAAGTTTTGAATGACCTTTTTACATGGAGGCACAGCCATAGAAGCACATCTGGTAGAGTGACTTAGGTTATCCCAGCAGTGATACATTGTGTGCGAGGTACTCTTTTGGTTCTTGTGATTTTGTGACACATTTATATGTGTTTGTTTACTTTCTGTCGGCGTGGGGTGACTCCCTACAGCTTTGATTGGTCGGGAGACTTTTGGCCAAGCCTGCCTTTTTTTACCAGGTTTTTTCCTCCCCTTGGTGATGTCATTTGTGATGTCAGAGGGAGTTTATTTTTATCTGCAGTTCCCCATCAGGTCCTCCTTACCATAGGGATCATCTGATTGGTTGCTTTTCTAGCCAGTATGCCTGATTGGTCAGTTTGCATCTGACCAGGGGCGTATAAAGTGGAGTGTTTGTTCAGCACATCATTATGAGCTTGCAGCTTGACAAAGAAGCATTTGAAACAGCGTGCTGTAGCTGTGTCTAAGCCCATCCTTACTGACGTGATTATTTTCTAGTGAAACACTGTTGCATTATGATTATTTTCTGGTGAAAGAATGCCACATTACGTTTATATTCTAGTGAAACATTGCTGCATTACATTATTTTCTGGTGACAGATTACCACATTACGATTATTTTCTGGTGAAACACTGCCCCGATTATGATTATTTTATGGTGAAACATTTCCGCATTACGATTATTTTCATGGGCGTACCATGGGGAGGGGGCACAGGTTTTATCGCCCGGAGTGACAAAATGGCTAGAGGCACCACTGGTCCAATTAGCCCCATATAGGAAAAAAAATCCTTCCCGACTCCAGATGGCAATCAGATAAATTCTCTGGATCAACACCACTGAGAATTACCAAGTACCTCTGCCTCTCCCTCTGCCAAAGGGTCGTGGTGGGCGTTGTTGAGGATCGTTTCCTTCCCTGGCATCAATCAACCAGGGGTATATTCGCCTTTCACTGGGATCCTGTAATACATGCTTAAATTTATCATGTTTATGTTGCCGTACCTGGTCAGCGTACCTGGCTATTTCTGTGTTAATGTTCTCCAGTCTCTTCTGCAGGTCAGGTTCGGTTTTCAACTTAGCATTAAAAAGTCTCTGATATTTTGAGTTGTCTTTATCTATTTGTGCAAGCTGTACTTTACACCCTTCTATTATCATTAGCATGTAGTTAATGGAGTGTTGGGTTGACAAGGCACACCATGTTACACAAAATTCATGTCGGCCAATGGTCTGTTGGATTTGTAAACAGAAACTTTTTGGTATTTTTTCCAGCATATAGTACTCTGACAAGGTTTGCACGTGCAGTGCTAGATCTACCGTTCTCCATCTGTTCTTCATTGGCTCTCTAATCAGATCCGGTTGATTATCAGCATCAGTCTCTGCTTGACTGTAAGTGAGTAGGCAAAAGTTTTCACCATCAGCTTCCTTCAGGGGAGAGCCCTTGCAGTATTAGCCAAATGTGAAACTGCTCTCACCAAAGTGGTCAATGAGCTTGCCTTAGCCAAAGCTAAAGGTAAATACTTCATTCTCCTCCTCCTTGACCTTTCAGCCGCTTTTGACACAGTAGATCATCCCCTACTCCTCCAGTCCCTCCAGTCCATGGGCATTCACGATCTCGCCCTGACCTGGCTTTCACCCTACCTCTCTAACCACTCCTTCATGACCGCCTTCAATGAGTCCTCGTCCACCCCCAACCACCTCTTAGTGGGAGTCCCCCAAGGCTCGGTCCTTGGCCCTCTACTGTTCACCCTATACACATCCTCCATTGGCAAGGTTTTCTTCTCCATGGGTTTTTTTAACTATCATCTGTATGCAGATGACACCCAGATCTACCTCCACACCCCTGACATATCCACCACTACCATGGACAAGGTCTCCTCCTGCCTATCAGCCATCTCCTCCTGGATGTCCGCTAGGTTCCTGAAACTAAATCTAGACAAAACGGAATTTATCATCTTCCCACCCCGGCCATCCATGAACCTCCCAGATGTGTATGTCACCGTTAACCACACTACCATTCGCCCTACCTCTCAAGCCCGCTGTCTGGGTGTCACCCTGGACTCCACACTCTGTGAGGTTTTGGATATGGGGAGTGAAGCAAAGTCCTGCAACTTCAACCTTCATAACATCTGTAAGATTCATCCTTTCCTGACCTCTGCCACCACCAAACTCCTCATCCATGCCCTCATAATTTCCCGCCTTGTCTACTGCAATGCCCTTCTGTCTGGTCTCCCTATGACCCACTGCAGTCCATCATGAATGCGGCAGCCAGAATTATCCACTGCTCCCATCGCTCCACCACGGCGAATCCCCTCCTTGAATCCCTCCACTGGTTTCCTATCCAGTCCAGAATCAGATTCAAGATACTGTGTCTGACCTACAAATCTGTCCACAAAACCTGTCCAACCTACAATTCCGATCTTACTCGGAGGTACACACCTAGCCGCTCACTCCACTCTTCCAATGAACTTCGCCTGACCGTCCCCCGCATCATCCAGTCCCTTGCACGCCTCCAGGACTTCTTAAGAGCTGCTCCAACACTATGGAACGCCCTACATCCACCCATTAGGGCAGCCCCCTCCTTCAACATCTTAAAGAAGGCCCTCAAAACTCACCTTTTCACTCTGGCCTACTACCCCTCACAAGTGCTCTAAACCCACAGCTGAACTCTGTCCTTACCTCTCCCTCTAGATTGTAAGCCTTTGGGCATGGTCCTCCTCCTCTTGTGTCCTACTTGATCATGCACCTCCATTACTGTGCTCCCATGCTATGCATCTGAGTGAACCTAACTTGCCTAATCTCCATGCTCCCATCCAATGACTAAGCATTACCTTGTACTCATACACTGCTGTGTGATCTAGTTTTGTTGTTTTCCTGTATTGTCATTTTGCTGTATGTCACCCCTAAATATTGTCTGTAACCTAAATTAATGTCCAGCGCTGCGTAATATGTTGGTGCTTTATAAATACAATAAATAAATAAATAAAATAAAATGCTAATATATAGACCAGATGACCTAATCGCACTCTGACAATATACTGTATCAACCTGTGGTCTAACAACAATCAGTACTCAGTCCACAGTGTGGAGCAACAACACTATGTTCAATCAGTAATAGTGGTTGCAGGAAGAAATTGTGAGTCGAGACTCACCATATGAGAGAAATCCATTCTGCTCAGCCATTTTGCTTCTGCTCATTCTGCTCTGTGCAGGAATGATGTAATTGTGGTGTGGCTTCACTTGGGAGGGTACAAATTCAACAGAGCAAATAATGGACAGAAAACAAAGAGTTGTGGTCAATGGATCGTACTCAAAATGGGAGACTGTTAGCAGTGGGGTACCACAGGGGTCTGCTCTTCAATTAATTTATTAATGACCTAGTAGTAGATGCAGTAGTGAGCAATGTTGCTATTTTTGCAGATGATACAAAATTGTGCAGAATCATCAACTCTCGGGAAGATAGTGTCATATTGCAACAGGATCTGGATAGGATGGCTATATGGGCACATAAATGGCAGATGAAATTCAATGTTGAAAAATGTAAAGTCATGCATTTTGGAGGTACTAATGGTCTAGCACCATACAAAATAAATAGGATACAGTTGGGGACATCAAACTTGGAGAAGGACTTAGGAGTACTCATCGACAACAAGTTAAATAATCGTACTCAATGCCAAGCCGATGCAGCTAAAGCTAACAAAATATTGGGATGCATTAAAAGGGAAATAAAAACTCGAGATGCTAGCATAATATTGCCCCTGTTTAACTCTCTAGTAAGGCCACATCTGGAATATGGAATTCAGTTCTGGGCACCACATTACAAAAAAGATATAGCAGTTTTAGAGCAGGTGCAGAGACGAGCAACAAAATTGATATGTGGGATGGAAGGTCTCACTTACCAAGAAAGGTTAGATAAACTGGGTTTATTTAGTCTAGAGAAAAGACGCCTTAGAGGGGATCTAATTAACATGTATAATACATCAGAGGGCAATATAATAGCTTGGCGGATGAGCTTTTTGTCCCTAGGCCTTCTCAAAGGACTAGAGGACATGATCTGCGCATGGATGAAAAAACGTTTTAGCCATTTATTTAGGAAAGGGTTCTTTACAGTAAGAGTGATTAAGATGTGGAATGCATTGCCACAGGAAGTCGTTATGGCAAACTCTATACCTGCATTTAAAGGGGGCTTAGATGCTTTCCTTGCGTTGAAAGACATCCATGGCTACAATTACTAGGTAATGCCTAATGATGTTGATCCAGGGATTTTATCTGATTGCCATCTGGAGTCGGGAAGGAATTTTCCCTTTGGGGGCTAATTGGACCATGCCTTGTAAGGGTTTTTTCGCCTTCCTCTGAATCAACAGGGATATGTGAGGGAGCAGGCTGGTGTTGTACTTTATACTGGTTGAACTCGATGGACGTATGTCTTTTTTCAACCAAAATAACTATGTAACTATGTAACTGTAGACAATCCAATTGATAGAATCGCACACCCACTATGAGTGGTTGCTGGAACCCCATAGCAGAGTAATCCATACAATTGAAGGAGGAATCCGCACAGTCTTACTCATAAACGATGCAAACGTTTATTCTTCTAACTTGCACGTTTAGACATCTGACTGACTTCCCTATGGCGATGATGGGCCCTCACGGGGAAGACCTACCGCTAGTCTAACAATAAAAAAAATGTACCTAGTGCTACAAGTCTTAAATGGTATACACATTTCTTCAAACAGACATGTTTTGCATTCAAAACAGATACAGCAAAGGAGGGCGTTAGCTTCAGTATTAATAAATAATTGTTTATACTGAAGCTAACGCCCCCCTTTGCTGTACCTGTTTTAAATGCAAGTTGTGTAATTTTTTCCATATTCTGGAGCTCTGCACATCTTTGCAGGTAGCTAATTCGGGTACAGCCTCTGTCTGGAAGCGCTGCCAATGTCTCCTGCTGTACAAAATTAACATAAGTATATTTTTTGGCTAGCTGTATTCATGTGCTTCAATCTGCATTCAAATTTTTAGATGAGGAATTAGTACATAATTTGCATCTGATTTGCATTTAAGGCTTGTATTTAGCCCCTGTGGGTCTCTGCATGCCTTTGTTGGTTTTCATTTCAGTTGCAGGCTTGAGTGCTGTCACTTGTTTGAAGAAATGTTGATGCTTTCCAAGATATAGGGCTCTATTCACAAAACTTCTCAAACAGACATCAAACATTAATTATTTATCACCTAATTAGTAAAAAATAACCTTTCAGCACATTTACAAGCAAAAAAATCTCTCAAAGTAAGTTGTTCCTGATTAACTTCATTTCAATATTACTTTACTTACCTTAATTATATTATATTCTTGCTCTTTGGGAGCTTAAAATGTAACATTAATAAGGTGAAACTGAAAACAGGTGAAAAAGCTTTGTGAATCATGCCCATAGTGGAGAGACAGGACTCTATCTCTAGAGTAAGGCCACATACACACATCAGACTATAGTCTTTGGAAAATTAAAGATCACAAACTAATCTTACCACTCTTCATGTAGTATGAGAGCATTTCTACACAGTCTATTCTATGGAGCTGAACTCCCCATCAGAAAAAATCTTTGCAAGATGCTGCACACAAAGATGCTGTACAGACACAAAAGATCAGTTTCTGCAAAAGATCCCTCACCTGGGTCCCCTCCTTCTGCCTCTCTCCCCCGCCGCTGCCCACTTGTGCCCGGTTCATCTCCCTGCAGCCCACTGCGGGGACTGCCTCCCGGAGGCAGAGCAGGGCCACTGGAAGATGGCTGCCGAAGCCCTGCACTGGAGACTATTTGTGTCTCCAGTACAGGACTTCGGGCGCCATCTTCCCATAGCCCTGCACTGTGCCTGTCAGCGTGGGAGATTTATGTTGGCTGCAGGAGGATCGTCGCTGGAGGATCGGCGGGGAGCTGCGTGTCAGAGGCCAGCCAGGTGAGTGAATTTTTTTTTTTTTTACAGGATTATTTTCTGGTGACTGTTCGCAGTCCCACATAACAATTATTTTCTGGTGAATGCTGCGCACATAACGATTATTTTCTGGTGAATGCTGCGCACATAACGATTATTTCCTGGTGAATGCTGCGCACATAACGATTATTTTCTGGTGAATGCTACCCACATAACGATAATTTTCTGGTGAATGCTGAGCACATAATGATTATTTTCTGGTGAATGCTCACCACATAGCGATTATTTTCTGGTGAATGCTGCCCACATAATGATTATTTGTTGGTGAAATGCTGCCCACTTTACGATTTCTGGTGAAATGCTTCTCTCTTTACGATTATTTTATGGTGAAATGCTGCTTTCTTTACGATTATTTTATGGTGAAATGCTGCCCACTTTTACGATTATGTTCTGGGGAAATGCTGCCCACTTTACGATTATTTTCTGGTAAAATGCTGCCCACTTTACGATTTCTGGTGAAATGCTGCTCTCTTTACGATTATTTTATGGCGAAATGCTGCTCTCTTTATGATTATTTTCTGGGGAAATGCTGCTCTTTTTCCGTTAAGCCCCAGGCCCGCCTAACGCCGTTTGGCGTAAAGTCCTGGGGTTCTGTTTTGCAGGAGATCGTGCGCAAGCTGCGCGCGCATCTCCTGCTTGGGGGGCGGATCTCCGCCCCGCCTTCAGTCTCCGAGCGGCTATTGCCGCTCGAGACACTGTTAGACGGCGTGATCGCCGTCTATTTATATGGTGCAGCGCTGCGATCAGCAGCAGCGCTGCACTGGGGACAGCCGTGTGACACGGCTGTCCCCCTGGGGGACAAGAGAGCGATCGGCTCTCATAGGGTGAAGCCTATGAGAGCTGAACTCCATGATTGGCTGGCTGGGGGGAGGGAGGGAGGGAAGGGGTTTAATGGAACAGTTTTTTAAAAAAAAAAAGAAACACAAACAAAAATATTGATAAAAAAAAAATAGCCCTGCAGTCCTCAAGAGGTTAATTTCTGGTGAAATGCTGCACACTTTACGATTTCTGGTGAAATGCTTCCCAGTTTACTATACAGGGAACACCTATACCTGGCATTACCCCCCGTCAGTGGCATAGCTAGGGGTGTGGACATGACATCACATGGGTGGGGGTAACTGTAATGTAACTGTAACAGTAAGGCAGTGGGCTAATATAGGTAGCCAGAATAGTTGCCCCCAGCATAGGTTAGATAGGTAGGTGCCCCCAGTATAGGTTAGTTAGGTAGGTGCCTCCAATATAGGTAGCCAGTATAGTTGCCACCAGTATCGGCTAGCTAGGTAGGTAGGTAGGTGCCCCCAATACAGGTTAGATAGTAGGTGCCCCAGTGTAGATTACATAGGTAGCTGCCCCCAGTATAGGTTAGATTGGTAGGTGCCTCCAGTGTAGGTTAGATAGGTAGCTGCCCCCCAGTATAGGTTAGATAGGTAGGTGCCCCCCAGTATAGGTTAGATTAGGTAGGTGTCCCCCAGTATTAGGTAGGTGCCCCCCTAATGGAGGGGAGAACCGCAGCCATGGGGAGGGCAGCCCGACCTCTCCCAGGGCTGCCCTCCGTGCTCCCCCCTCACGACTGCAGAGAGCAATGCGCAGGGAAGCCTGTACTAAACTACTTACCTACCTGGTTCCAATCGCCGTTCACTAGCCGCCAGTCTCCTCTCTGCATACGCTGATACACACGCTGCTTCCTATTTAGCCGGAAGCAGCATGTATATCAGCGTCTATGCAGAGAGGAGACTGGTGGCTAGGGAGCGGCGATTGGAACCAGGTAGGTGAGTAGTTTAGTACAGGCTTCCCTGCGCATTGCTCTCTGCAGTCGGGAGGGTGGAGCACGGAGGTTGGGCCGCCCTCCCCGCGGCTGCAGCTCTCCCCTCCATTACAGCGCACCCCCTCTAGGGTGGCTGGGGTCACCCCACCTGGTGCGGGTCCCACCCCCCGCACCCCCATCACGACGCTAGTGCCCACCGTGGCGCACTTAGTATGCCACACTCGCTCCTTTTTTGGGGGGCGGGGGAGTTGGGAGGGGGGGTGTCTTATAATAACCAGCACCGGGTGTCAAACGCCCTAGGTACGCCACTGACCCTGACTAACCACTGGCCAGTGGTGAAGAGGCTACAAAGTTTGCTGGCGATGGGGCCCATTTCATTTAAAGTTGGAGTGCTCGAACCTTCAAAGGAAGGGATTTGTAATCCACATGGCATGACCAGCTCTCCAATGGACTCTGTGATGAGAGGAGCAAGGGCCCCTTCTTCTTCGCCAGGTGAAGGCACAATTAAACCAAAAGTACTGTGGCCACAGGCCTCCCACCCATCTCATCGCTGCAGTAAGCAACACTCAAGAATGAGAAAGAAGAGAACACCAAGAGCCCAATATAGTGTAGTATGCAGTGGCGTAGCAATAGGGGGTGCAGAGGTAGCCACCACATCAGGGCCCTTGGGCTAGAGTGGCCCTGAGGGGCCCACCCTCAACCATGGTATTAGCTCTTTATTGGTCCTATGCTGATAATATTCACTTCTATAGATGATTTAAATAGCAGTAATCATTAACACACTGTTTCCCATCCCTTTCTTGCACCTCTGACACTGTGGTTGTCCTTGATTGGTTTTGGTGTGGCGTATCAATTGTTATGTATAAAAAGCTTGGGGGGGCCCAATGCAATCTTGCAATGGGGCCCACAGCTTCTTAGCTACGCTACTGGTAGTATGCAAAGACTTTAACCACTTCACCACTGAGGGGTTTTACCCCTTGAGCACCAGAGCAATTTTCACCTTTCAGCGCTCCTTCCATTCATTCGTCTATAACTTTATCATTACTTATCACAATGAAATGAACTATATCTTGTTTTTTACGCCACTAATGAGGCTTTATTTAGGTGGGGCATTATGTCAAGAATTATTTTATTCTAAATATGTTTTAATGGGAAAATAGGAAAAATGTGGGAAAATAATGCATGCTAATGTAATTAAAACCCATGAAATTTATTTGCCCACTTGTCCCGGTTATAAAACCGTTTAAATTATGTCCCTATCACAATGTTTGGTGCCAATATTTTATTTGGAAATAAAGGTGCATTTTTTTCAGTTTTGCGTCCATCCCTAATTACAAGCCCATAGTTTATAAAGTAACAATGTTGTACCCAACTGACATAAATATTTAAAAAGTTCAGTCCCTAAGGTAACTATTTATGTATTTTTTTTATTGTAAATTTTTTTTTTAATTACAAAAAATAAATAAATTGGGGAGTGTGGGAGGTAATGAGTTAATTTTTTGTGTAAAAGTAGTGTATTTGTATGTGAAAAATGCTTTAGGGTGTAGTTTTACTATTTGGCCACAAGATGGCCACAGTATCATTTTATTTATGCGACCTGCAAGCGTCCGGAAGGACGCTTGCAGGAAGTACAATAAGGCTGGGAACTTTTTTTTCTTCACAATGACAAGCGGGGGCTTAGATCAACAAACTGGAATCGATTTTCCCATTCATTGATCCCCGGGCGAGCGGGCGGCGGCGTGCATGTGAGCGGGAGTGCGCGCATAAGCGAGCGGGAGCACGGGCAGCGGCGGGAGCGCGGGAAGTATGGATCTCTCTGTCCCTGGTGGTAAAAGGATGGAAAAAGGGACGGAGAAATCCGTACGGGTGGGGGTAAAGTGGTTAAGGTTGCAGTAAAAAGTATATAAAGAATATACTCACACGTGTGGGTTACTGCATAAGCAACCACTGTACAGGCAGGTGAGGAGATTAGACCTGTCCTCACTGGTATTGTAAAATGAATAGAGGCGCCAACAGGATAAAACATGTTTAAAAGTTTTAAAAATCCTCAGGAGGCAGTGGTGGACTTGCCTCCCTGAAGCAGAAAGGATACTGTTGATTTTATACAAAAAGGGTTTATTAATATACTCCAACATACAGTGCAACGCGTTTCGCAGGTATATTTTTCAGGCAATAAACAGATAGGAGTACACACTGAAAAGACAGAGACAAATAGTGTTGATCGGACACCTCATTATCCTATTCGAGTTTGGTCGAATTCGGATAGTAAACTATCCGAATTCACTCGAAGTTCGATATTCGAGTTAATCGAATATCCGATTCGAACTCGGATATCCGACGTCACTATCCAAGTCTGTATTCGAGTAAAATATTCGAGCTGGCCTTAAATAGCTTTTAAAACTTGTATTGGAGGTCAATGATGCATGAAACCACCTTTTTTATGAAGAAAAACATCAGGTGATTATGCGGTGATGTAGTAGTTATAAAAAAGGTATCAAAAATAGTAAATTAACTTCATGAAAAGTGTTTGCATGAGAAGGTGTGTCCAAAATGGTTGTAAGTTGGAAGTCTTCATTTACGTCGCCTTCATCTTCTTCTTCTATATCTTCTTCTTTTTCTTCTTCTTCTATATCTTCTTCTTTTTCTTCTTCTTCTATATCTTCTTCTACTCAAATCTTCTTCATCTTCTACTTCTTGTATCTTCTTCAATTATCTTTTTCTTCTTCTATATCTTCTTCTTCTTCTTCTTCTATATCTTCTTCTTCTGTATCTTCTTCTTCTTCTTCTTCTTCTATATCTTCTTCTTCTTCGTCTTCTTCTTCTATATCTTCTTCTTCTTCGTCTTCTTCTTCTTCTATATCTTCTTCTATATCTTCTTCTTCTTCTTCTTCTTCTTCGTCTTCTTCTTCTATATCTTCTTCTTCTATATCTTCTTCTTCTTCTTGCGTTGGTACCAGGGCCGTAAAGGAACATCATGAGGTTCCAGACAGCGGTCGTGAAGCCCACATTGTGTCCAATACACAATTGGGACAGCACAGTTTTCAACCCGGACACCCCTAAAATAATTTAAATTTTTTTTCAAAATAATGCAGCTATTTGTTAGCGTAAATAGCTTGTGGCGCATGGGCACCTTGTAATGTGTTCCCTGGCAGTAGAAACATACAGACAGCAGGAGGAAATATAGCAGCAGGCAGCGCAAGGAGGTTGAGTGTGTGGCAGACTGGCAGCAGGCAGCAGGCAGGAGGGCAGGCAGCGAGACATAATAGGCCCTGGGTCCTAGCATTGGTTCCAGGGCTGTAAATAAACACCATGAGGTTCCAGACAGCGGTCGTGAAGCCCACATTGTGTCCAATACACAATTGGGACAGCACAGTTTTCAACCCGGACACCTCTAAAATAATTTAATTATTTTTTTTTCAAAATAATGCAGCTATTTGCGAGCGTAAATAGCTGGTGGCGCATGGGCAGCAGCACCTTGTAATGTGTTCCCTGGCAGTGGAAACATACAGATAGCAGGAGGAAATACAACAGCAGGCAGCATGAGGAGGTTGAGTGTGTGGCAGACTGGCAGCAGGCAGCAGGAGGGCAGGCAGCGAGACATAATAGGCCCTAGGTCCTAGCGGTGGTTCCAGGGCCGTAAATAAGCACCATGAGGTTCCAGACAGCGGTCGTGAAGCCCACATTGTGTCCAATACACAATTGGGACAGCACAGTTTTCAACCCGGACACCTCTAAAATAATTTAATTTTTTTTTCAAAATAATGCAGCTATTTCTGAGCGTAAATAGCTGGTGGCGCATGGGCAGCAGCACCTTTTAATGTGTTCCCTGGCAGTGGAGACACAGACAGCAGGAAGAAATACAGCAGCAGCAGCAGGTGTAATGTGTGTGTGCCACTTCATGCCCCCCTCTCGCCGACAACAGGGGCCAGGAATTCGCCTTCCACCCAAGCCTGGTTCATTTTGAGAAACGTCAGTCTGTCCACAGTAGTGTTGGGCGAGCAGTGTTCGCCACTGTTCGGGTTCTGCAGAACATCACCCTGTTCGGGTGATGTTAGACCGAACACCTGATGGTGTTCGGCAGAACCATTCGGCCATATGGCCGAACTAAGAGCGCATGGCCGAACGTTCCCCGAACGTTCAGCTAGCGCTGTGATTGGCCGAATGGGTCACGTGGTTCGGACCCGAACGCGCTCTGATTGGCCGAACGGGTCACGTGGTTCGGGTAAATAAATACACGATCCACGTCATTTCTCCGCCATTTGTCTGTGGGTTTAGCGTTGGGTAGGCAGGCAGGGTAGTTCTCTCTCCAGCCAGGCTAGCCAGGGTCCCCCAGTCATTGTGTCGCTGCTGGGAACAGTAGTACACCGCTCACCCACACTATATAGCATTGTGTTTACTGCCACTCTGTGTACACCGCTCACCCACCACTGTATAGCATTGTGCTCTGTGTTGCTGCTGGGAACAGTAGTACACCGCTCACCCACCACTGTATAGCCTTGTGCTCTGTGTTGCTGCTGGGAACAGTAGTACACCGCTCACCCACCACTGTACAGCATTGTGCTCTGTGTCGCTGCTGGGAATAGTAGTACACCGCTCACCCACCACTGTATAGCATTGTGCTCTGTGTCGCTGCTGGGAATAGTAGTACACCGCTCACCCACCACTGTATAGCATTGTGCTCTGTGTCGCTGCTGGGAATAGTAGTACACTGCTCACCCACCACTGTATAGCATTGTGCTCTGTGTCGCTGCTGAGAGTAGTACACCGCTCACCCACCACTGTATAGCAATGTGCTCTGTGTCGCTGCTGGGAACAGTAGTACATCGCTCACCCACCACTGTATAGCATTGTGCTCTGTGTCGCTGCTGGGAACAGTAGTACACCGCTCACCCACCACTGTATAGCATTGTGCTCTGTGTCGCTGTTGGGAACAGTAGTACACCGCTCACCCACCACTGTATAGCATTGTGCTCTGTGTCGCTGCTGGGAATAGTAGTACACCGCTCACCCACCACTGTATAGCATTGTGCTCTGTGTCGCTGCTGGGAACAGTAGTACACCGCTCACCCACCACTGTATAGCATTGTGCTCTGTGTCGCTGCTGGGAATAGTAGTACACGGCTCACCCACCACTGTATAGCATTGTGCTCTGTGTCGCTGCTGGGAACAGTAGTACACCGCTCACCCACCACTGTATAGCATTGTGCTCTGTGTCGCTGCTGGGAACAGTAGTACACCGCTCACCCACCACTGTATAGCATTGTGCTCTGTGTCGCTGCTGGGAATAGTAGTACACCGCTCACCCACCACTGTATAGCATTGTGCTCTGTGTCGCTGCTGGGAATAGTAGTACACCGCTCACCCACCACTGTATAGCATTGTGCTCTGTGTCGCTGCTGGGAATAGTAGTACACCGCTCACCCACCACTGTATAGCATTGTGCTCTGTGTCGCTGCTGGGAACAGTAGTACACCGCTCACCCACCACTGTATAGCATGGTGCTCTGTGTCGCTGCTGGGAACAGTAGTACACCGCTCACCCACCACTGTATAGCATTGTGCTCTGTGTCGCTGCTGGGAACAGTAGTACACCGCTCACCCACCACTGTACAGCATTGTGCTCTGTGTCGCTGCTGGGATTAGTAGTACACCGCTCACCCACCACTGTATAGCATTGTGCTCTGTGTCGCTGCTGGGAACAGTAGTACACCGTTATTTTGTTATACTCTAAAGTGGTACGTGCTAAAACGATATTTTGCAAACGTTTTGCGTGATCCAAATGGGCCTCTGTCCAGTTATCGACAAATTGTCTGTCCTCTCTGTATTCAGAGGGCTCCCAATAGCGTCTGAAGCCCCATGCAACTATGCCTTCCTTTTTATATCTCTTGAGTGTAGTAACTGTCCAGAATAACTTGGTTTCTTGTTCGCTGAGTCTTCCAAACTTGTTCTCCAAAACCCTGGCTCCCACCTCTTTATTGGCTTTTGTAGAAGCCGCAGTGTTTGAAAAGAAGTTGGTCAGATCTTCTCTTCCCACCGCAACTTTATCACTCACACATAACAATTGATCAATATCAATAGAATCAATCTCATTATCACTTGTAGAGATGTTGCGAACTGTTCGCTCGGCGAACATCTCTGGGGCTTTTACTACTTCCGGGTCGCTCTGACCCGGAGTAGTACGCCTGCGCTGCCCGGCAAAGCGCGTCCTAGATCGCGCTCCTGTTGCCGGGCACTCTCTGCGCATGTGCGTGACGTCGTTCATGACGTCACGCACATGCGCAGAGAGTGCCCGGCAACAGGAGCGCGATCTAGGACGCGCTTTGCCGGGCAGCGCAGGCGTACTACTCCGGGTCAGAGCGACCCGGAAGTAGTAAAAGCTCCATGCTTTCAGAGATGTTCGCCAGCAAACGGTTCGGGAACCGTTCGCTACATCTCTAATCACTTGTAGATAGCTCATTAATTTCCCGCTGCTGTATTGGCCTGCGAGAACATCGTAGGGGTGCTCTACTCAGGAAGTGGAAAAGGCAGTATACGTGTAGAGAGAGCAAAGGGGACCCAAGAGTGGCACTCCCTATTTAAATGAGCATAATTATATGTGTGAATAAAAAAGCACTTAATTCTCACCATACCATCTGTGGTCGCCTCTGTCAGATGCTAAGACGTGTGCTCCACGGTGTTGATATGAAGAAAGCACCAATACAATATGTAACTGTAGAGAAAGAAAGATGAATACCGGGCACCTTCCGTCCAGTGTTGTTTATTGCAAGAAGTGACAGACGTCCATCTGGATACCACAAACAATGACTACCTCATCCTGGTGATGTTCAAAGGTGATGGTACGGTGGAGGTGGGGAAGCCAGGGCACAGGGTGGGACAGGCGAAGGCCGTTTCGCGTCTAAACAGACGCTTGGTCGCGCTGCGTACCACTTTGCTGGGCGCTCCGCAAACATCCGGTATATCACGGGGGAAAGCCCCGCCTCTTCCGGATGTCGCGCGCGCCGTGTGTGATTGATAGAGATAAAGAACTGCATCTTGTCTTTTAAGAGTTGTGGCCCTCTGGGTTGGGGATATGTATTAAGCAATTGATGGTGATGTTCCAAGTGGTAGATGTCCTAAGTATTGATGATGGTAGTAATAGCCATCGTTTTTGGCGTTGTATTGGTGCTTTCTTCATATCAACACCGTGGAGCACACGTCTTAGCATCTGACAGAGGTGACCACAGATGGTATGGTGAGAATTAAGTGCTTTTTTATTCACACGTATAATTATGCTCATTTAAATAGGGAGTGCCACTCTTGGGTCCCCTTTGCTCTCTCTACACGTAAACAGTAGTACACCGCTCACCCACCACTGTATAGCATTGTGCTCTGTGTCGCTGCTGGGAATAGTAGTACACCGCTCACCCACCACTGTATAGCATTGTGCTCTGTGTCGCTGCTGGGAACAGTAGTACACTGCTCACCCACCACTGTATAGCATTGTGCTCTGTGTCGCTGCTGGGATCAGTAGCACACCGCTCACCCACCACTGTATAGCATTGTGCTCTGTGTCGCTGCTGGGAACAGTAGTACACCGCTCACCCACCACTGTATAGCATTGTGCTCTGTGTCGCTGCTGGGAACAGTAGTACACCGCTCACCCACCACTGTATAGCATTGTTCTCTGTGTCGCTGCTGGGAATAGTAGTACACCGCTCACCCACCACTGTATAGCATTGTGCTCTGTATCGCTGCTGGGAATAGTAGTACACCGCTCACCCACCACTGTATAGCATTGTGCTCTGTGTCGCTGCTGGGAATAGTAGTACACCGCTCACCCACCACTGTATAGCATTGTGCTCTGTGTCGCTGCTGGGAACAGTAGTACACTGCTCACCCACCACTGTATAGCATTGTGCTCTGTGTCGCTGCTGGGAATAGTAGTACACCGCTCACCCACCACTGTATAGCATTGTGCTCTGTGTCACTGCTGGGAATAGTAGTACACCGCTCACCCACCACTGTATAGCATTGTGCTCTGTGTCGCTGCTGGGAATAGTAGTACACCGCTCACCCACCACTGTATAGCATTGTGCTCTGTGTCGCTGCTGGGAATAGTAGTACACCGCTCACCCACCACTGTATAGCATGGTGCTCTGTGTCGCTGCTGGGAACAGTAGTACACCGCTCACCCACCACTGTATAGCATTGTGCTCTGTGTCGCTGCTGGGAATAGTAGTACACCGCTCACCCACCACTATATAGCATTTCTGTACTGCCACTGTACTGCTGCCAGTCAGCGTGTACTTTAAGGATAAGTGAAATGAAGAAGAAATCCTGTGAAAGAGGGAGGGGCAAGGGATGAGGTGTTTCCCCTGACTGTTCACGTACAGGCCACAGTGGAGCACCGAAGAAAACCCACTCAATACCGCCCATGTTGTCCAGGAAATCAACCCTCACAAATCCAAAAGAACAGGACCAGATAATTAATTGGATGACCTCTCAAGCGTCCAGCAGTGGGTTAAGCAGCACCAGCACATTACGCACGAGGTCCGAGTCCTCAGCCAGTTACAAGGAGCCAGTGGGCAGCCAGCAGCGACACCACGCACACAACTGCCAAATAACCAGTCCGAAGAATTTCCTCAGGACACAATGGGGTATTCGCAGGAGCTATTCCCAGACCAACAAACTTCCACCTTTCAAAGGTCAATGGAACAGCCAGAAATGTTGTGCCCGGATTCACAACCATTTACTGTGGGAAATGCACCGCGCACTGAAATGCAAGGCGAGTCAGAGGACTTTGAAACCCAAATCCCAGAGCAAGTTGGGCAGGAGGGGTTTCAATTGCAGGAGGTCGGCCGAGAAGATCTGGAAGACGACGTTGGAGTGAGCTGCCACAATCACATATGACGAGTTTGAGGAGATGGAAGAGGAGGTTTTGGACAATGTGGACAGAGACCCAGATTTTGTATGTGAAGGAGAACATCGCCGTCGTAGCAGCACAGATGAGTCTGTTGAAGAACCCACTGCTGCACGAGTTCGCCTTGTGCCACAAGGTAGGCGGCGCGAAATTTCAGGCACCACAAGCGTGGAAGTTCAAGTGAGACGCAAAAGAGGCGCAAACAGAAATCGCCAGCAAGGCAGATGCTCCAAAGTCTGGCCTTTCTTTGAAGACTGCAGTGAGGATGGTACCATGGTGATTTGCAAGGTGTGCAAGACCCGCCTGAGCAGGGGGAAAAATATTAACAACCTCTCCACCACCAGCATGACCCACCACATGGTATCCAAACATCCCACTCTGTGGGCAAACACGGCAGGACAGGGTACCAGCAACACTGCCTCCCTTGGGGTCACCAGACTCACCACCAGACCCTCCTCAGCAGCAGCAGTAGCCCAGCCATTGCGTGGTTCACAACAACATTCACAAACATCAGACGACGCTGACACTGTCACTTTCTGGAATAGTGCTCTTGAGGTCTCCCAGTCTTCATCAAACACAACAACCAACAGCCCTTCAGTGTGCAGCCCTACGGTTCAGTTGTCTGTCTCGGAGATGTTTGAGCGCAAGAGGAAATTGCCATCAAATGACCCCCGGGCCGTGGCACTAACAGCCAGCATAGCCAAGCTTCTGGCCTGCGAAATGCTGCCATATCGAGTGGTGGAGACAAACAGCTTCAAGGGCATGATGTCAGTGGCCATCCCACGTTACGTGGTTCCCAGCCGCTACCACTATGCACGCTCTGCAGTGCCTGAGTTGCATGAGCACGTGGTCAGCAAATAACCTGAAGCTTGAAGAATGCCGTTGCCTGCAAGGTTCACCTCACCACTGACACCTGGACGAGTGCGTTCGGCCAGGGTCAATACATCTCCCTTACCGCGCACTGGGTGAACCTTGTGGAGCCTGGCAGTGATTCCTCACCTGCTACGGCGCGGGTGTTGCCCACGCCGCAAACAGCTGCACCACCGTCCCTCCCACTGGATAACAACAGCAGCACCTACCTCTCTGACTCCTTCTCCTCCAACGCATCTCAAAGCTGTACCTCATCCGGAAACGCTAACCCAGCAGCAGTAGGATCGTGGAAGCAGTGCAGCACAGCTGTTGGCATGCGTCAGCAAGCGTTGCTGAAGCTGATCTGCCTTGGGGATAAGAAGCACACAGGGGAGGAAATTTGGAGGGGAATAAAGGAACAGACGGATTTGTGGCTGGCACCGCTGGACCTGAAACCGGGCATGGTTGTGTGTGATAATGGGAGTAATCTCATTTGCGCTTTAAGGTTGGCTAAGCTGACACACATCCCTTGCCTGGCGCACGTGATGAACCTAGTAGTTGAGCGGTTCCTGAGGACATACCCAGGCGTGGCCGATCTTCTGTTGAAGGTGCGACGAGTGGCCAAACATTGTAGAAATTCCAGTACTGCTTCGGGGGCACTCGCCAAGATGCAGGAGCGCTTCAATCTCCCCCGCCATCGCTTGCTGTGTGATGTCCCTACGCGCTGGAATTCTACGCTGCACATGCTAGCCCGCTTTTGCGAGCAGAAGGGTGCAGTGGTCCAGTACATGACGGCGCAGTACCGAGGCGCATCCGGACAGCTGCCAAGCTTCTGTGGATCCGATTGGGCCAACATGTTGGACCTCTGCCAAGTCCTCCAAAATTTTGAGCAATCCACGTTGCTTGTGAGCAGTGACAACTCTTCAGTCAGCATTACCATACCACTGCTGTGTTTACTGAAGAAGTCAATGTTGAAAATCAAGGAAACAGCTGTCATGATGCAACTGGGGGAATCTGAAGGAGAAAATGATCAGCGTGATGATACCAACATCAGGCCATCTGCCTCAGGAAACGCTGGCCCCAGCAGCTATGACGAAGAAGAGGAGGAGGAACAGCTGGAGTTGGAGCAGGAATTTCATGCCACCACTGATGGGGGCCAGAGCGGTGCACGTTGGACTTCCACAATTCAGCGCGAATGGTCAGCAGAAGCAGACCAGGAAGAAGGTGACGACTATGATGCATCACAACTATCACAACGCTCACAAGAGGATGATGAGGATTCTGGCAGGACTCTGGCACACATGGCTCAATTCATGCTAGACTGCATTGAACGCGACCCACGCATTGTGCGCATTCTGGACAACACCAATTACTGGGTTTATACCTTTCTGGATCCACGGTACAAACACAATGTTCCAAAACTGGTTGAAGAAAGAGTCAGACAGGTCAAAATGGAAGAATACCAGCAGGCCCTTGTGGAGACTTTAGAGAGGAGATTGACATCCTCCCCCTCCTCTAGCCAGTTGTACGCCAACAGACTGACTTCCGCAAACCCAGGACGACCAGGAGGGCAGCAAACAACACAAGCCGCAGCTAGTGCCCAAAAGGGAATGGTATCGGCAGTGTCCTTGGAGTGGAAAAATTTTCTGACACCCATGCAGCAGCCCACAGAACAGCAAGCGTGCAGATCCACCTCCAACACCGATCGCCTGGAGAAGATGGTCAAGGACTACATGTCAGATGGCGTAGCTGTGTTAAACAATCCATCTGCACCCTTCAACTATTGGGTATCGAAGCTAGACACCTGGCACGAACTGGCAATGTACGCAATAGAGGTGCTGGCTTGCCCGGCAGCCAGCGTTATGTCGGAACGCTGTTTCAGTGCGTCCGGAGGCATCGTCACAGATCGGCGTATCCGCCTCTCCACAGAAAATGCAGACCGTCTGACTCAAATTAAAATGAATCAATCCTGGATTGGAAACGACTACGCAACACTCCCACGCAACACTCCCGGACCCCAACCAAGTAACATGAACAATGAACATCTGTGATGGGTTAGCGTTTCCGGTCCCTGTTTATTGAACCTCTCATCTGTATTACATTTATGACTGCATGGCGACAAAATGCATTGCTATCCGCACGCTTCTTGTCCTCATGCAAGGCCTGGGTTGCGCCTGAAAGCGTGGCCTTCTCCTCCTGCGCCTCCTCCTGTTCCATCACGTGTGCTGCTGCTGGGTTAGTGTTGCAGGTCCCTTTTTACGGAACCTCTTATCTGTATTACATTTATGACTACATGGCGACAAAATGCATTGCTATCCGCACGCTTCTTGTCCTCATGCAAGGCTTGGGTTGTTGTGTCTCAAAGCGTGGCCTTCAACCTCCTGCGCCGCCCTCCTCCTGTTCCATCACGTGTGCTGCTGCTGGGTTAGCGTTACCGGTCCCTTTTCCTGGAACACATTTATGACTGCATGGCGACAAAAAGCATGTTACCTGTGCAAAGAAAAATGCCATTTTCCGCATTTAAAAGACATTTTTTCCTTTGAAACTTTACAATCAATTTTCTCAAAAACTATAAGCTCTTTTTCAAATATTTTTTTTCCTCTTGTACCCACTCCCAAGGTGCACATACCCTGCAAATTTGGGGTATGTAGCATGTAAGGAAGCTTTACAAAGCACGAAAGTTCGGGTCCCCATTGACTTCCATTATGTTCGGAGTTCAGTGCGAACACCCGAACATCGTGGCCATGTTCGGCGAACGTTCGCGAACCCGAACATCCAGGTGTTCGCCCAACACTAGTCCACAGACTTGTGAGACAGACGAGATCGCTTCTCAGTGACTACTCCACCGGCTGCACTGAAGCAACGCTCTGACAGTACGCTGGAAGGGGGGCAGGAGAGCACTTCCAGGGCATACTGCGCAAGCTCGCTCCAGATCGGCAGGTGCTTGACCCAATACTCCATGGGATCAACAGGGGCAACGCTGTCAAGCCCGCAGAAGGCCCCCATGTAGTCAGCCACCATGCGGGTCAAGCGCTGTCTGTGACTGGAGAAGGATGCTGCTGCAGGCGCGTACGTTAAAAAGGGGCGCTGGGAAAAAAGGGCGCCGGGTTTTAAACGATAAACATGGATAACGTTTAAAAAAATATAATGTACTATATTTCGTTTAAAAATAATGTTTTATAAAGTTATAAATCATTAAATAATGTGCATGAAATTGGCAATTGTGAAAACGTTAATCTTCCGTTTAAAAAGTGAAACGTATAATAACGTTTAAAAAAAATAGTAAGTAACCCTCCCTGTACCTACCCCTAACCCCTAGACCCCCGTGTTGGTGCCTAAACCTAAGACCCCCCTGGTGGTGCCTAAACCTAAGACTCCCCTGATGGTGCCTAAACCTAAGACTCCCCTGGTGGTGCCTAAACCTAAGACTCCCCTGGTGGTGCCTAAACCTAAGACTCCCCTGGTGGTGCCTAAACCTAAGACCCCCCTGTTGATGCCTAAACCTAAGACCCCCCTGGTGGTGCCTAAACCTAAGACCCCCCTGTGATAAGCATTAATAACGTGTGAAAAAAATATTGTGCTGTTTTTCGTTTAAAAATAATGTTTTAAAAAAGATTTTACTGTTTTTCGTTTAAAAATAATGTTTAAAAAATTATAAATCATAAAATAATGTGTAATCATGAGAAGCAGTTATAAAACAGTAAAAGTCTCCGGGCGCCGCTTATAAAACGTTATTTTTCTCCGGCGCCCTTTTTTCCTGTCGGGCGCCCATTAAACGATATTTATTATGGGAGTGAATGGCGGCGCCCGATTTGTCCACTTGCCTCAGGCGCCCGAATTTACTGTTCCCGCTGCAGGCACCTCCTCTCTAGTCCCTGGCAGCTCTACACTCATGTAGAGCTCGTTGGTCAGAGACAGCAGGTCTGTGGTGCGCGTGCGCTTGCTGCTGGTGGATGCAGGCACCTGCTGCTGCCTCTGTGCTCGCTGGACAGTGGGGGTGGATGGCTGAGGGAAGACTTCCTCCAAGCGCTCAACAAGGGACAGCTGCAAATCCCTCATTTGTTGCGCACAGTCTCCTCCTGCAGGCAGGAACTGGCTGAGCTTCCCCTTCAGACGTGGGTCCAGCATCATGCAGATCCAGATGTCCTCCCTCTGCTTCATCTGGATGACCCTTGGGTCCTTGCGCAGGCACCTCAGCATGTGTGCTGCCATTGGGAAGAGTCTGGCCACGTCTGCTGGCACATCATCGGCAGCCCCAGAGCCGACAGTGCTGTCCTCCTCATCCTCTGCCTCCTCCACCTCATCCTCTCTGCCCCCCCGCAGCACTCCAGCTGCGCTCTGCTGCTCCCCCTCATCAGCAGCAAGGTCAGGGACCTCCACCAACTCCAAGCCCTCCTCCTCAGAGTTGGCCTGTGAAGCTGCCTGCAGCTCCTGCTGGTCCAAGGCTGCCGTTCCCTCTTCCAGCAGTGCATACAGGGCCCTGTCCAGCACACACACCATGGGGACCCACTCGCACACCATTGCATGGTCCCTGTATACCATGTTGGTGGCCTGCAGGAAGGGTGCCAGCACTGAACACACCTGCTGCATGTGCCCCCAGTCCTCCGTGGAGATGATGGACGGGAGGTTGGTGGCGGCACGCCCAGTTGCAGTGATGGCAACTGTTGCTCGTGCAACGTACTGGCTGACAGCCTGCCTCTTTTCAACCAGACACTCCAACATCGCCAGGGTGGAGTTCCAGCGAGTTGGAACATCGATCATGAACCGGTGCTGTGGCAGGTGCAGCTCCTTCTGCACCTCTTCCAGGCTCGCTACGGCTGCAGCCGAGTGCCGGAAATGACGCACAACCTTCCTTGCCGCCTCAAGGAGTCGGTCCATCCCCTGGTAGGTTCGCAGGAACTTTTGGACTACCAGGTTCAGGACGTGCACCAGGCAGGGGATGTGGGTCAGGTCTCCCCTGCTGATGGCAGCAACCAGGTTTGCCCCATTGTCGGACACCACCTTTCCGACTCTGAGGCCTCTGGGGGTCAGCCAATTCCTCTCCTGCTCTCGGAGTTTGGCCAGGACATGGTTCGCCATCAGTTTGGTCTTCCCCAGGCTGACCAATTCCAGCAGCGCTTGGCAGTGGCGGGGCTTCACGCTGCTGCTGAGGTTTGGGCTGGTGTGCCGGAGGATGGAATCAGAGGAACCTGCTGCAATTCCGCTGACCCTGCATGGTGGCACCACCCACTGCGTTGTTGCTGCTGCTGCTGCTCTGACAGTGCCCGATGCTGCTCCCCCCTCCTCACCCCCTTACACCAAGCTGACCCAATGCGCGGTGAAGGACAGATAGCGGCCTGTCCCAAACCGGCTGCTCCACGAGTCCATGGTGACGTGGACCCGTTGACCCACCGCGTGATCCAGCCCTCTCCCGACATTGGCCATCACAGAGCGGTGAAGTGCAGGGATGGCCGTGCGTGTAAAAAAATGTCGGCTGGGGATTGGCCAATCAGGGGCTGCACACATCAGGAGCGCACGCATGTCGCTCCCCTCCTGCACAAGGGAATAAGGCAGGAGTTGGGAGCACATGGCCCGTGCCAGCAAGCCGTTCAGCTGACGCACGCGATGGCTGCTGGGAGGCAGAACCCTGACCACCCCCTGGAAGGTGTCGCTGAGCAGGGTCTGGCGACGCCTTTTACTGGCACGGGAATCACTGGAGGGAGCAGAGGAGGCCACTGAGGACTGGCTGCCAAAACAGGCCTCAGTGTCGGCGACAGGAGTTGCAGAGGGAGGAGGAGCAGTGCGTTTCTGACGCACTCCTGCTGGTACTGCTGGAGGAGGTGGAGGAGGGCGGGTGGCTGCTGCCGACGGCTTCGCAGTGGTGGCGGGTCTGCCACTGCCAGCTTCCTTCAACTTCATGAACTCCTCATGCTCATGAAAGAGTTTCCCTGCCAGATGGTTCACCAGAGAGGTGGTGCCGTACGCAGAGGGCTCCTTCCCTCTGCAGAGCTGCTGGCGGCACTGGTTGCAGGTGGCATACTTGCAATCCACATATGGCAGGGTGAAAAAATTCCAAATTGGGGAGGTGAAGTTTCCCCTTCGGCTCGAAGGTGCTGCTGCCGCTGGTCTCCCTGTGGTGGTTGGGGGGGGGGGGGGGGTTCTTGGTGCGGCTGGTGGCACTGGCAGAACTCTCCGGATCAGCACGCTGTGTGGCCTGCATACCACGCCCACTTCTGATCCTGCCTATGTCTGCGATGCTGATCCTTCTAGCAAGGCCCGCAGACGCATCCTCCTCCTCCTCCTCAGAGCTGATGACATCCCCAGGATCTGCCACCCAGTCTCTGTCCTTCACCCCTCCCCCTCCGCAAACATGTCCTGCTGGGATGACCCTACAAACTCCCCTTCTGCATGCATGGGCTGATGGACACTCACCACTAGGGCTGCACGATTTTCCGGTTTTAAACCGAAACCGCGGTTCCTGTAAAGACGATCTGGGGATCGTCAGTATCCGCCGGTTTGCGGTTTTCGGTTTTTAGTAACACGCAAATTATTTTGTTCACTGAAGTGCAGTAGTACTAATGTGCGGCGTACGGGACTCTTACGAGCCCGGCAGCGGGGGGCGGATCCAGTCCACAGAAGCAGTGCATATTCATGATTGCTAATGAGCCGGGCAGCGAGTCCAGTCCAGAGCGGCACAGGGCTTCTCCAATCGCTGGAAAGCAATGGAATGACGGAGGCGGTAGGCGGAGCTGTACGCTCTGTACAGCTCCGCCTACCGCTGCCGTCATACCATCGCTATCCAGTGATTGGTGAAGCTGTGTGTGCCGCTCCGGACTGGATTCTCCCCCCCCGCCACCCGGCTCATTAGCATCATGAATCTGCACTGCTTCTGTGGACTGGATCTACCCCCCGCTGCCGGGCTCGTAAGAGTCCCGTACGCCGCACATTAGTACTACTGCACTTCAGTGAACAAAATAATTTGCGTGTTACTCACCTGGGGCTTACCTCAGCCCCCTGCAGCTGATCTGTGCCCACAACGAGTCGCTCTGATGCTCCGAGTCCTGACGGCGAAACCGGAAGTGGCCGCCGGCGGGACTCAGAGCATCAGAGCGACTCGTCGTGGGCACAGATCAGCTGCAGGGGGCTGAGGTAAGCCCCAGGTGAGTTTATTTTGTTCACTTAAGGTTCACTTTCAGCCGAGGGGTCATCATAGAGGGCTTCAGGCTTTATAAATGTGCATTGCCTGAAATGCAATGCGAATGCACGGCAAATTTTTCTGACAGAGCCCACCATAGCTAGGCTCCTGACCCCGCCCCCCGCTGAAGCTGGGTTTGAAAAAAAAATTGTGAATAAATCGAAATCTCAATTTCTAAGAGAAAAATCGCAATTTCGATTTTAACCCAAAATCGTGCAGCCCTACTCACCACTGTCTGACTGTCCAAAGCATCATCCCCCAAAGTGCCCATCAGCATTTCTTCCTCCTCCAATTCTGCCGCAACAGCACTCCATACCCTCGCTGTGCTTGGGGATAAGAAGGTGCTGAGTGACAGGGTGCTGGTGTTGCCCGCTGGGGCTGGAGAACTGCACTTCTCCTCCTCCCCAGGCAGTGCTGGGCGGCTGCTGCTGCTCTTGCGAACAGGAGTGGTGGCGGGGGTGGAGGACTCGGTTCCAGAGCTAATGGTGGCCTGCTCATCCACCATCAGTTCCACCACAGAGTCTGCGTCCTTCTCCTCAATAGGACGGCTACGACCTGGCGGTGGGAGGAACATCTGCACCACATGCTGCTGCTGTGTCTCTGCAGCATGACTCCCAGCTGTTGGGCGGCCAAGGCGTCCACGGCCAGTGGCTAATGGCGGAATGGCCACTGGTGCAGACGCAGAACTGCGCGTGGTGGTGGTGGCGCGGCTGCCACGACCTCCTCTCTTGCAGATGCCCTTGCTGCCCTTGCTGCCCCTGCCCAAACCGCGGCTGCCAGTGCCAGACATCGTATATTTTTAAGATTATACAAATGAAAAAAAAAAGTTATGTATGTAAAGGCGGGTGGGACAAGTGGGGTACTTTAATGGGGTGGGACTGGGGGTGGTGGGTGTGTGAGGTGACGGACAGGTGTACTCTACAGCAGAGATCGGTGTAGCGCTAACGAGAGAGTGCGCACACAAAGACCCCTGCTGACGCTGACTGACGGTGTCCCTATATACAGACTACAGTACAGTACAATTCAGCGAATACACAATACAAGTAATATAAACAATAGGACGGGTGTAGCACTAACGAGAGGGTGCGGACAGCGCAGACGTGCACTGCGCACACAAAGATACTAGGTAATGCGGTGACGGACGGTCCCTATACACAGACTAGAGTACACTACAGCATACCTCCCAACTTTTTGAGATGAGAAACCGGGACACTTAAGCCACACACCCTGACACACCCCTAGTCAAAATATATATATATATATATATATATACAGTATATATATATATATATATATATATATATATATATATATATATATATATATACAGTATATATATATATACAGTATATATATATATACAGTGTATATATATATATACAGTATATATATATATACAGTGTATATATATATATATATATATATATATATATATATATATATATATATATATATATATATATATATATATATATATATATATATATATATATATATATATATGGTGGGGAGAAGGGTGAGTGTGCCCAGGGTGTGGAGGTAAAAGAAAGGATCGAGGCGCCAGCCGGCGGATGCGGTGTGTGGGATGCGGGTCTGGGATAAGCTTGTCCCCCCTCCCTCCGAATGTGCCCCCCAGTGTCCCCCTGTATGGCGAGATACCAGTGCAGCAGAGCGGCAGTCTTACCATTCCTCGTCGCATATGGGCATCTCGTCTTCTCCGCTTCCTGCTTCCTGTGACGTCACAGGAAGTAGATGGAAGCAAGAGATGCCGTACGCGAGGAAGATGGTAAGGCTGCCGCTCTGCTGCGCTCGTGTCTCGCCATACAGGGGGACACTGGGGGGCACATTCGGAGGGAGGGGGGACAAGCTTAACCCAGACCCGCATCCCGCACACCGCATCCGCCGGCTGGCGCCTCGATCCTTTTTTTTCCCTCCGCTGCCTCCTCTGCTGCCAGCCGGGACAAAGGGGGGCTATCCGGGACAGCGGGACCCCTCCCCCAACCCGTGACGGTCCCGGCGAAAACGGGACGGTTGGGGCCCCTGCACTACAGTACTAACTAAACAATAGAAGAATCTAGCTAAACAATAGAACAGGCAGTGGCGGCTCCAGGAATTTTTTTTAGGGGGTGCTATGCAGGTGCTGGACCAATTTCCGGGGGAGCTGACGACCTGCGGCGCGCGAAGCGGCAAAAAATGGGTGTGGCTACAACCTGCGCCGCGGCGAAAAAATGGGCGTGGTCATGACCGGATGAGGGCGGGGCTAACTGTAATTTAAAGTGAACCCAGGGTGAGAGTGATATGGTGGCTGCCATATTTATTTCCTTTTAAACAATACTAGTTGCCTGGCAGCCCTGCTGATCTATTTGGCTGTAGTAGTGAACTGAAACACCAGAAACAAGCCATGCAGCTAATCTTGTCAGTTCTGACAATATTGTCAGAAACCCCTGACCTGCTGCATGCTTGTTCAGGGTCTATGGTTGAAAGAATAAGAGGCAGAGGACCAGCACGGCAGCCAGGCAACTGGTATTGCTTAAAGGGAGATAAATATGGCAGCCTCAATATTATTCTCACCTCGGGTTCCCTTTAAAAGTGCAACGCAAAGACAGAGGGCCCAAGTTTTGGTGACCCTTTTCCCAGAAAATTCACATAATTGTGCAGGTTTTCTAAAGAAAATACACGTAATGTGAGCAGATTTTAACAAAAAACACGTCCAATGACCCCAATATGCACAATCGTTATCAGATATGGCCCCAATATGCACAATCGTTATCAGATATGGCCCCAATATGCACAATCGTTATCAGATATGGCCCCAATATGCACAATCGTTATCAGATATGGCCCCAATATGCACAATCGTTATCAGATATGGCCCCAATATGCACAATCGTTATCAGATATGGCCCCAATATGCACAATCGGTAGCAGATATGGCCCCAATATGCACAATCGGTAACAGATATGACCCCAATATGCACAATCGGTAGCAGATATGACCCCAATATGCACAATCGGTAGCAGATATGACCCCAATATGCACAATCGGTGGCAGATATGGTCCCAATATGCACAATCGGTGGCAGATATGGTCCCAATATGCACAATCGGTGGCAGATATGGTCCCAATATGCACAATCGGTGGCAGATATGGTCCCAATATGCACAATCGGTGGCAGATATGGTCCCAATATGCACAATCGGTGGCAGATATGGTCCCAATATGCACAATCGGTGGCAGATATGGTCCCAATATGCACAATCGGTGGCAGATATGGTCCCAATATGCACAATCGGTGGCAGATATGGTCCCAATATGCACAATCGGTGGCAGATATGGTCCCAATATGCACAATCGGTGGCAGATATGGTCCCAATATGCACAATCGGTGGCAGATATGGTCCCAATATGCACAATCGGTGGCAGATATGGTCCCAATATGCACAATCGGTGGCAGATATGGTCCCAATATGCACAATCGGTGGCAGATATGGTCCCAATATGCACAATCGGTGGCAGATATGGTCCCAATATGCACAATCGGTAGCAGATATGGTCCCAATATGCACAATCGGTGGCAGATATGGTCCCAATATGCACAATCGGTGGCAGATATGGTCCCAATATGCACAATCGGTGGCAGATATGGTCCCAATATGCACAATCGGTAGCAGAAATGACCCCAATATGCACAATCGGTAGCAGAAATGACCCCAATATGCACAATCGGTAGCAGAAATGACCCCAATATGCACAATCGGTAGCAGAAATGACCCCAATATGCACAATCGGTAGCAGAAATGACCCCAATATGCACAATCCATAGCAGATATGACCCCAATATGCACAATCCGTAGCAGATATGACCCCAATATGCACATTCCGTAGCAGATATGCCCCCAATATGCACAATCAGCATCACCTGAAAAAGAAAAGAAAAACCCATTTACTCACCTACAGCCAGAAGACCTTCTTTCCCGACCTCCTGTCCCGAGTCCCGACCTCATTGTGGCGCCCACGATCCTCTTCCTTCCCGACGTCACGACGAGACTTCCTGCCTGCATGCAGAGAGCAGGGCTACGGGAAAATGGCCGCCCGAAGCCATGCACTGCAGACTCGAAGTCTGCAGAACAGGGCTCCGGGCGGCCATCTTACCGTAGCCCTGCCTGCTGCTCCGTGCTGCCGCTGTGTGAACTGACTTGACGCCTGAAGTCAGTTCACTCCAGGGGGTGCTTTGGGGGTGCTTGGACAATTCTAGGGGGTGCTCGAGCACCCCCAAGCACCCCCCTGGTGCCGCCCCTGAGAACAGGTGTGACTAGATTACAGAGAGCAGATACAGGACAGGTATAGCAGTAAAGCTGGGCCTTGCTAACTACAAAATAGTACAATAATCTATCTAACACAGAAGTAGTACAGTAGAGTAGGACAGGTGAGAGCACAGGTAACTAGAGACTAGAGCACAGTGCAGGGCAGGCTGCCTTGCCTAGGCACAGGGCCTAGCTGCTGCAGCTGCAGCAGCACCAGTGACAGTCTCCCTCCCTAGTCCCTAATCACACAAACTTACCTGCCTAAAATACAATCTATCTACAATACAAAGCAATACAGGTGAATATCAAGTGTTGGAGTGTAAAAACGCTTGGTGTATTGAACAATAAATGCACTACTTGCACAGACAAAAAGCACTGGAGCAGTCTCTCAGTACAGTCAGTCAGTAAGTCACAAGCAGGACGAGTGAGGCAACATGGCGCCCGCTATTTATAGAAGGGGGCTTGGTCAGGCTCCCCCTCTGTGATTGGCTGCAGTCAGAGGGCTGGGAGCCCTCTGATTCGCTTGTGAGGACTCGAGGTGACGTCACCCGCTGATGACGCTATCCGAGCTCCGTATTCGAGCTCGGATAGCTTGGATATCTCCGGATAGCTGATTGCTATCCGAATGCGCTCGGATAGCACAGCCCAGATAGCTAATACTATTCGAGCTCGGTATTCAAGCTCGAATTGTAAAAAAAGAGCTAGGATATCCGAGTGTCACGGAACAGCCGTGAGAAACGAGAACGCACTCGGTTTATTGCGCCGATTGCCATTGATTGTAGTCGGGCAAGCAATTAGAGACTGACATTCCTGTTTTTTTTAAAAGGCAGTTCCCCCCCCCCCCCTTACCAGCTGGTAGGAAACCTGACCCTGTGACTTGCTAGTTAAGCCAGAGGTGTAACACTCAGATGTTAATTGACAAAGCAGGAGTCTTTTCAGAGCCAAGGAAGCTAATCCCAGCAGGAGACAGACTTAGCGGAACCATTCAGCCAGAATAGGGAAACAGAGTTATGATCTTTATGCATGTGTTAGAAGTACCATACATCGGAGAGCTGTGGAAGTTAACTCATTCTGCTGGTCCGGATCTTGTGAGTATTTTGATATTAAAATGGGGCCACTGGCATAACCAGAACTCGGGGGATTCCACTGTTTTTTAACCGGGCATGCAAACATGCCCAAGTTTGGTATCATATGAACTGGCCTAGTCTGAGAAATATGAATATGTGATGGTCATGTGTGTGAGGAAAGCGTAAGCCGAGATATGACAAATGTCATATTTGGTGGGCATAGAGCACTCAGCCAGGGGGCTCACCGCCCCTGTCCAACCCCTGGGCTGTACTTGAGGCTGCACCCAAAGATGGGCATTGTTCAAAAGTGGTTGCAAGGGACTCCGCCCTCAGTCCTCCAAATTCCACCTTCCTGAGAGCACATCGCCAGCCAGAGGACACATGGTTGGCGGCCATCTTGTCTAAGCTGAAACAAAGGACACATGGCTAGCGGCCATCTTGATCGGCCATCTTTGCTGAAACTGAACAAAGGACATCTTCCATATTGCTTGGATTTTAAACTTTGCTGAACTGAACAAAAGGAACTCTACAAGTTTTCCCACTAAAGGACATCTTTCCAGGAACTAAGTATTTTTTCTCCCTTCTTTTATTTTTCATACTGGCTATTACTGTTTTAATAATTGTTGATTTTAATAATTGTCTGTATATATTAATTATTTATATTGCTTTCAATAAACCGACGCTATCGTCAGCTGTTGTTCTAGCTACCCTATTATTCAGCACACACAGAACTGATCCCAGGTCTCTGATGAGATGCTACTATTGTTTGTTGTTGGCTAGACAGAATACAGCGTGTTTTAACCGTTTTTATTCGCAGGATCAGTCAGGCAGTCGGGTCCACTGGCCCATATCAGTGGTGGTGGCAGTTATACCCTGGAATCGTGTGTAAGTTGTAATTACCGTACCTCACAGGCTCCCTTCTGGTTGGTCTGCGGCCAATTCCCAATGGTTCCTGAGCATTGACTGCGACCAGAGTTCGCACGATCCGTGCGCTGGCACCGTTTGGAAGGCCATTTGTGGTCTGACCACTAGGGCTTCCTGTGACACCGAGTATCTCGGATATCCTAGCTCGGATGAGCATCACTGGAGACAAATATAGTGTCCTCAGACCAATGAATGTAATGAACAATGTTAAGTAAATATATGACTCAGGAAGTTGCAAAGGATGTACAACTAAAACTATTAGAACTGATCCCGGAGCTGCGGCGGTGAGGATGTCCTATGGATTTTTTATATATGCGCATTAAATTTCATGGAATGTGAGTGCCCTACTGTATTATGCTTTTTATATTAAACGGTATTATGCTATGGTCGCTTGTCTTTTGAGTCTTTAAGGAGCAACTTCAAAAGAAAAGCTCAAGACTTCATTCATATAAGTGATTGTGGTTGGTCTGTTGCTGGGTCAGCATACCTATCTGGTGAGCGTGATCTCTTACTATTGCACATTGAGGATCACGCAGTGGGTGCATGGTGTGAATCACACTGTTGAGGGGTGCAAATTTCACTGAAAAGAAACTGGATTACGCTATGTGTACCCCTTTATGTCTTTTTTTGAGCTATTATTAGGAAGAAGCATCAGAGATCGTGAGGATTATATGTGCTATCAAGCTGTTTCTGCTGATCATAATCAATCAGCATTTGGATCTGGTGAGCGTACCTTGTATTATCTCTCAGGATTGAATCAGGAGATACACTAGCATTGTGGACTTTTTATATCGGACTGTTTTGATTTGGTTTTTAATTGTTTCTGTATTTTGTCTGTTCTTTGTTTACTGATCACTGACAGGTGTTAAGCACTATACTAGTTTGTACAAATATTAGAAGATATTGGCCTCGATTCATAAAAAGCAGTGCGATAAAAAAAATCTTGTCGGGAAAATACCGCACTTGGTATTTTCCCGGTCTGTGTGCTAATTCATAAAGATTTTCCCAGCTGCTGTTGAAGGTTGGTAAATTACCGCAGCCCATTGAGCGGTAGAGTAGAGCAGTGTGGCGATATCTCTCTTTTGCCCTGCACAGATGACTCACACAGACTGCTCTCTGCACAGATGACTCGCACAGATGACTTACACAGACTTTCCCTGGCTGCACAGATGACTCACACAGACGGCTCTCTGCACAGATGACTCACACAGACGACTCACACAGACTTTCCCTGCCTGCACAGATGACTCACACAGACTTTACCTGGCTGCACAGATGACTCACACAGATGGCTCTCTGCACAGATGACTCACACAGAGGACTCACACAGACTTTCCCTGCCTGCACAGATGACTCACACAGACGACTCACACAGACTTTCCCTGCCTTCACAGATGACTTGCACAGACGACTCACACAGACTTTCCCTGCCTGCACAGATGACTCACACAGATGACTCACACAGACGGCTCTCTGCACAGATGACTCACACAGACTTCGGCTCCCTGCACTTTGCATTGTTAACACCTCACCAGAGGTGTCGGTAACTTGTTAAGACCTCACCAGAGGTGTCGTTAACTATCGTCAGGCTTACCGCTTGCTGAAGGCTTTATGAATTGACATTTGCTGACAATTTACTCACATGTGTTGGAGGTAACTACAGCCAAGTCGGTAATTTATCTCCCTGGTCGGTAATTGTAGCTTTTCATGCTGTAACAGCCTTTATGAATTGACAAATTGCTAAGTGGTCAGTAAAGTCTGCTGTTTTCAGCATTACCGCATGCAGTAATGCTTTATGAATTGAGGCCATAGTGGTAGAACTGTGGGCAAGGGGTGATAATTTACATAGGTAGGTATGGAGGCGAGGGTAGGTATGGGGGTAATAGGGGGTGGATACGCAGGTAAATAAGTTGATGTACGGTGATAAAAAGATTAAAGAGTATCTTCGACTTACCAGTATAGTCTCAGGGTCACGATAAGCACCTCTGTACTGGTATGAGTGAGTGCAGTTCTTTAAATGCCTGTGTGAGGTGTGGACTGTCAAATCAGGTGGTGTGCCGGGGGTGGGGACTGAGTGATTGGCAGGTGTGTATATAATAGTAATGGTAGGTACTGGCAATGGGGGGGGGGGGGGGGGCGGCGTGTCCGTGGGCCAAAAGGAGCCAGGGGAACAGATTACATAAGCCTTGATGGGCAGTGCGCTTATAACGTCGCACCGCCTTGTTAACTTATGGGCAGTGCGACAGGATCGTCGCACTGCCTATGCGTCATACTGTGGGCAATGCACCCATAACGTCACATTTATTTTTGAATGCGCATGCGCAATCTTGTGCCTTACGTATCGTGCGAGCGGGGACGGCGGGGTTAGAGGAGGGCGCATGCGCCGTCTGCTATATAGTGTAGCACGGCCATGTTTATTACGGGAAAGACAGAGGTGGATAATGAAGATATTAATGTTATCCGGGAAAACAGAGAAATAATAAATAAATAAATACATTCATTATATTTGTGGTTGCCCAGCAATAACATTAATAAAAAGAAACACAATAAATGAATAACATCCATGATAAAAGTACAATTAATAGAAATATCTAAAGATACAAAAACGATGTAAAGATACATAGTGTAATATTAAAGTGCAAATGTGTATACAGTGGCTTGCAAAAGTATTCGGCTCCCTTGAAGTTTTCCACATTTTGTTACATTACTGCCACAAACATGAATCAATTTTATTGTAATTTCACGTGAAAGACCAATACAAAGTGGTGTACACGTGAGAAGTGGAATGAAAATCATACATGATTCCAAACATTTTTTACAAATCAATAACTGCAAAGTGGGGTGTGCGTAATTATTCAGCCCCCTTTGGTCTGAGTGCAGTCAGTTGCCCATAGACATTGCCTGATGAGTGCTATTGACTAAATAGAGTGCACCTGTGTGTAATCTAATGTCTGTACAAATACAGCTGCTCTGTGACAGCCTCAGAGGTTGTCTAAGAGAATATTGGGAGCAACAACACCATGAAGTCCAAAGAATACACCAGTCAGGTCAGGGATGAAGTTATTGAGAAATTTAAAGCAGGCTTAGGCTACAAAAAGATTTCCAAAGCCTTGAGCATCCCATGGAGCACTGTTCAAGCGATCATTCAGAAATGGAAGGCGTATGGCACAACTGTAAACCTACCAAGACAAGGCCGTCCACCTAAACTCACAGGCCAAACAAGAAGAGCGCTGATCAGAAATGCAGTCAAGAGGCCCATGGTGACTCTGGACAAGCTGCAGAGATCTACAGCTCAGGTGGGGGAATCTGTCCATAGGACAACTATTAGTCGTGCACTGCACAAAGTTGGCTCTTATGGAAGAGTGACAAGAAGAAAGACATTGTTAACAGAAAAGCATAAGAAGTCCCATTTGCAGTTTTCCACAAGCCATGTGGGGTACACAGCAAACATGTGGAAGAAGGTGCTCTGGTCCAATGAGACCAAAATGGAACTTTTTGGCCAAAATGCAAAACGCTATGTGTGGCAGAAAACTAACACTGCACATCACTCTGAACACACCATCCCCACTGTCAAATATGTCATGGTGGCAGCATCATGCTCTGGGGTTGCTTCTCTTCAGCAGGGACTGGGAAGCTGGTCAAAGTAGATGAGAAGATGGATGGAGCCAAATACAGGGCAATCTTGGAAGAAAATCTCTTGGAGTCTGCAAAAGACTTGAGACTGGGGCAGAGGTTCACCTTCCAGCAACGACAAAACTAAACATAAAGCCAGGGCAACAATGGAACGGTTTAAAACAAAACATATCCATGTGTTAAAATGGCCCAGTCAAAGTCCAGATCTAAATCCAATCGAGAATCTGCGGCAAGATCTGAAAACTGCTGTTTACAAACGCTGTCCATCTAATCTGACTGAGCTGGAGCTGTTTTGCAAATAAGAATGGGCAAGGATTTCAGTCTCTAGATGTGCAAAGCTGGTAGAGACATACCCTAAAAGACTGGCAGCTGTAATTGCAGCAAAAGGTGATTCTACAAAGTATTGACTCAGGGGGCTGAATAATTATGCACACCCCACTTTGCAGTTATTGATTTCTAAAAAATGTTTGAAATCATGTATGCTTTTCATTCCACTTCTCACGTGTACACCACTTTGTATTGGTATTTCACGTGCAATTCCAATAAAATTGATTCATGTTTGTGGCAGTAATGTGACAAAATGTGGAAAACTTCAGGGGGGCCGAATACTTTTGCAAGCCATTGTAGTACTTATTCAAAAGGTTAGAATCCGTATTTTGCATATTATTAATCTGTATGAAATCGGAGGTAAATACATGATTATTATTGTCATAGTGTTTACTTGTAGATATACCTTTATGTTACAATTTACAATGGTTTTTCATATATATATATATATATATATATATATATATATATATATATATATATATATATATATATATATATATATATATATATATATATATATATATATATATATATATATATATATATATATATATATATATATACACACCGTATCTCTTTGCTTTAAAGGTATAATAATATATTAAAATAGTACGTTGGTGAAAATCATTGATATATAATAGAAACAAAAAATAAAAATAACAATAAAATATAATATATGATAGAATATAACATGCTGCCCGTGGCATGATTAAAAGAGAGAACAAATTAAAAAAACTGTTGTTGATGAAGTATTAGTGAATTTTTTTCCAGTTGCTTGTTAAGACCGTCTGGAACTAAAGTTTTCAACATCTGTATCCAAAACATTTTATGTTTTTTTTAGCAGATCAAAGGAATTGGAACGATTTTGTGGTATGGTTTCAATGAGAGTGATACGGAATAAATCTGGATTGTTGTTGTGTGCCGTGGTGAAGTGTCATGAAACGCTGTGTAGGGGGTATTTGTTAAGGATATTGCGTTTATGTTGGCCGATTCTGCTTCTTGCCAGTTGAGTGGTTCTACCCACATACTGAAGATGGCAGGGACAGGAAATGATGTATATTACAAATCTAGATTCACATGTAATGATGTCTTTAATTGGATAAGTTAGTTGTGTAGTTTGGGAATGGAAAGTGCTGGTGTGGGTGATGAATTTGAAAGCTAGGCATCTGAAGTGGTGACAAGCTGAGCAACCCGGTGGATTATCGAATGGAATGGAGCTGGTGTTGTGGGGGGCAGGTCGTAAATGGCTGGGGGCCAGAATGCTGCGGAGGTTGGGTGCCCGTCGGTAAGTTATGAAAGGTGCTGTGGGAATGATGGGTCGGAGGTGTGGGTCCTGTAAGAGGATTTCCCATCTGTTGGTGAGAATTTTTCATATATTTTGGAGTTGTGAACTGTATTTAGTGATAAATCTGGGCAGGGATTCTGTATTTTTAGGTTTGTTGGTTGAAGGGGGATTTTTTGTTGTTTTGGCTTTTTGATTGGCATCTTTCAGCAATTTTGGGGGGTATTTTCTGTCAAGAAATTTCTGGGTTAAGATATTGGATTGGCTTATGTAATCTTGAGTGTCAGTGCAATTTTTGCAGATTCTCCTATATTGACTGTATGGGGTGTTTTTGGTCCAGGGGCGGTGATGGAAGCTGTGGAAATGGAAACCCTGACTAATCACTGGCCAGTGGTGAAGATGCTACAAAGTCTGCTGGCGATGGGGCCCATTTCAGTTAAAGTTGGAGTGCTCGAAACTTCAAAGGAAGGGATTTGTAATCCACATGGCATGACCAGCTCTCCAATGGATTCTAAGATGAGAGGGGCAGGGGCCCCTTCTTTTTTGCCAGGTGTAGGGACAATTAAACCCAAAGTACTGTGGCCATAGGCCTTCCACCCATCTCGTCGCTGCAGTAGGCAACACTCAGGAATAGCTTGTCCTCTGGGCTGGATGAGATGATTCTTTCTGTCTGGGTTGGTGGTGGCTTGTTTCGGATCAGACTGTCAGCCCTCCTGCTAGCCTGGCTTCACCACATCAGTTGAAGCTCGATTATACTGGCACTGTCTGCCCTGGTCCTTTCATCTGACACACATACAGATCCCTTACGCAGAGACTGGGACAGAGAGACCCAGGTGTCTCTCCTGCATTCCTCCTTTGTCCTCCCTCTCTCCTTTGTTCTCTCTCTTTCTTTTGTCCTTTCCCCACCACCCCCCTCTGTCCACTTCCTTTAGCTCTGAAAGAGGGGAAGTTTGCAATCGTGTGGTGGGTATAAAATATTGCAGTCTCAATCTACTGATATTACACTAAGTTACCATTAGTTTTTGCCAGAGTGCACCATAAGGGAGGATGGACTTTGTGGCCTAGTGCCCACAAGGTCACTACTGTTATAGTCTCTACTAGTGGTTGAGAGAAGAGTGGCAGGGAATTGTAGTCAATATCCAATCCAAGCTGAGGTCTGGGCACACAGAGAAACAAAGAAAGGAAAGGATCAGGGTAGGCAGCAAACAGACAGGTTCCTGGAATGAGCCAAAGTCAAGACAGGGGGCAGTCAACATAGTCAGAGTCACAGGCAGCGGTCAACCAGAAGAATCAGATGAGGAATGGTCAGACAAATTTGCTCAGGAAGGGAAGCAACAAGACAAAGAAAGGGTAGTTCAGAACTATAAGACTAACAGGTGGACCACTAGCTATCTGAATGAAGAGCTCCTGCCTTTTAAAGCACAGGTTTTTAAATGCATGTAAATAAGTGCACTGAGCTTCTCGCAAGCACGCACAAAGCCCAATGCAGCTACGCACACCTCTGGCTTCTGTCATTAAACCGCAGCCTAACTTGAGATATTTATGAATAATTTTGTCTAATAGCCTTGACTTGTGATTCCAATATCAGAATAAAGAAGACATGAGAACAAGGCCACCCCATTGTGTTCGTCTAGAATTCTCTAACATCAGAGGGAAATGACCAACAAAATACACTGTGGCAGTAGAGCTGGAGTAGAGAATTGTTAGCCATGTAAGAAACTAACCTTTTCCTGATCATCACTTTCATATAGTCCCTCAGTAGCGCATTGGGTGCCTTGTAGATATCTAGAGTTCAGGGCCAGATTTGTACTTTCCAGTGCCCAAGGCCAGGTGTCACCAGCCGCCCCTGCCATCCAACACAGTTCTGTCCACAATGCTGACCAGTGATTACTGGTTTGATTGGGCTCCTTTACGTTGTGCTGCTCTGCCCTCCTTTCAACAAAAAAACAGCACATGCTCTGTCCCTCGTGCTCCCTGTAATTCTGTGGTTTTGCCCGTAAGGACCCAATAGGATTCTAGGCATGCATATTTGAGAAATGATGCTCATAGGCAGTACTTGTCAGGTACGCTAAACCATAACACTGTCCTCCTGGCCTTAGCTACTGTGCACACCCAGGCAGGAGTGTGAAATTACTTATTTGTCCCCATGTGTGACTCACTGCAGTCAGAGCCACAAACAGGGATAGGGCAGCACAATGGAGAGAAGTCAATCCAAAACAAAGAACAATCCAAACAAAGAAAAGTAGCAAATGTTCTTTCAAGAACACCTTTGAATGTTCTGTTTTAATTAAGGAACCTGAATGACATTTATTTATATTTGTTAACATTCTATGGGGTTTATTCCTTAAAGGACTACTGTAGGGGGTTAGGGGGAAAAAGAGTTGAACTTACCTGGGGGTTCTAACAGTCCCCCACAGGCATCCTGTGCCCACGCAGCCACTCACCGATGGCTCTGGTCCCTGCCTCTGGTTCACTTCCGAAATTTGTGACTTTGAATTCGGAATACCACTGCACCTGCGCAGCCGTGTCCTCACTGACGTCACCAGGAGAGTACTGAGCAAGCGCAGACCGCACTGGGCCTGCGCAGTACACTCCCGGTGACATCAGCGGGAGCAAGCACGTGGCCGTGCAGACGCAGTGGTATTCTGACTTTAAAGTCACAAATTCCGGAAGTGACCCAGAAATGGGCACCGGAGCATCGGTGTGTGGTTGCGCGGGCACAGGACATCTGCGGGGGACCGGTAGAAGCCCCAGGAGAGTATCCCCTACAGTAGTCCTTTAATAACTTGGGGCAGGGCTGTTGCAGCAAGCTATACCAAGCTAATAGTAGAGCTGACCCTGCATCCAGATCAGGTAAATATCAAGCATCCCCTGTGCCACTCTGCATTAGGCTGTGAGAGGCACATCGGCATGCTGGAGAGGCACAAAATAATGTGGCACCACAGTGCACATAAAAATTAAAATAAAAATGGCTGGTAAAAGGTTAAAAAGCCCTTGCTAATGCAATGCTTTGGATAATTGTTTAAAAATCACATCGCTCATGTAAGAACACACACATAGCATTACATTAAAAAGAGCTTTTCAAATCACTGGTGCTTAGAAAAGCACTTGGAATGCGAACCAGCCCTAAGAGAGAGATAGATATAATTTTTTTCTTATCAATTTTTCATATTAAATGTAAATGCTCTTCATTTACTAGGGCTAATATTGTATCTTTCTTTTATAGCAACTGGTAATCTCTGGGAGTGACTAGGAATTCCACTGGACCTTGAGGAAAACAATGGAATAGTTCAACAATATGAAAAGGACTTAGTGACTTCATACAGATGAGAACAAAGGCTTCACTTTTAAAAAGGATACTATGTTAAGTCATTTAATGCTTTTTTAGCCCAATAAAATGTATTTTGATCAACAGTGATACCATATTTAAAAAAAAGCTGCCTAATCGTTTGTATTTATGGTCAATAGCTTTTATGGCATATACCTCCATGTGCAATTATTTCTGAATATGCAGCTTAATGTCTTAACTCTGTAACTCTAAGCTGGACTCTTGCTTACTACAAAATTCCTTGCTAGTAATGAGCCAATCTGGCCCATTTGCTTCACCCACAATTTCAAAAATGTGTTACATTTATTTGAAGTGAACCTTAAGTCAGGGAAAAAAAATGAGTTTAACTCACCTGGGGCTTCCCTCAGCCCCCTGCAGCTGATCGGTGCCCTCGCAGCCTCGCTCCGATGCTCCTGGACCCGCTGGCGGCTACTTCCGGTTTCGCCGTCACCGGCCGACAGGCTGGGAACGCGAGTGATTCTTCGCATTCCCAGCCACAATAGCACCCCCTATACTGCTATTGCGGCCTTCCTTTCCGCAATAGCAGCATAGGGGGTGCTATTGTGGCTGGGAATGCGAAGAATCACTCGCGTTCCCAGCCTGACGGCCGGTGACGGCGAAACCGGGAGTAGCCGCCGGCGGGTCCAGGAGCATCGGAGTGGGGCTGCGAGGGCACCGATCAGCTGCAGGGGGCTGAGGGAAGCCCCAGGTGGGTTAAACTCATTTTTTTCCCCTGACTTAAGGTTCACTATCAGGCGCAGGATGGATATCCATCCTGCGCACATCAGAGCCAGAGCGAGAGGGAGGAAGAGGGAGGAAAACGCTGCGGAGGGGGGCTTTGAGGAGCCCCCCCCCCCCCCGCTCGGTACACAGAGCGGCGGTGATCAGACCTCCCCAGCAGGTCATCCCCCTAGTGGGGAAAAAAGGGGGGAAGTCTGAGCCCACGCAGCACAGATCTCCAAAACATAGCCCAGTCCTTAAGTGGTTAAGCAAAAATAATTAAAGTTGAGGGAGAAGTGAATTTTGAAGTGTTTTTTTCAATTCTTTATTTTTCAATAAAGTTTTCCACAGAAAGTAAAAACACAGAAAAATCAAGTAACACATAAGGGGCCCAATCAAATCCACTTTTTCTCCTGAGTTTTGTCTTAGTAGATCATTTTCATCTTCTGTTTAAAATAACTTTTCCTCACTCTGCAAAAAGTAGGTGAAAATGTACTGTCAAAATTATTCTCAGTATTTTCTTGCTTGCTGTGGCTTAAAAGGTACTTTGATGAGATGTGAAGAGGAGCAAACTTAGGAGAAAAAGTGAATTGGATCATAGTGTTGAAAAGGTTGGTAGCATAAATAAGCAGCTAACCAGTGCTGTGTGCAATCAACAGTTCTACCAACAGTAGACACACCCCATACAAAAGAAACGTATCTCCTCCCTGGGCTTCAAATACCACCTTTATGCTGACGACATTCAGATTTACCTCCATACCCCCAATATCTCATCCACCACCATGAACAAGGTCTCCTCATGTCTCTCAACAATTTCCTCCTGGAAGTCAGCTAGATTCCTGAAGCTTAACCTAGGCAAAACTGAGCTCCTGATCTTTCCACCTCACGCTGCTGCACCCCCTCCCCCCCCCCCTCCCCCTCAGATTTCCACCTCACAATTGGCAACACAACCATTCGCCCTACCTCCCAGGCCCGATGTCTGGGCGTCACCTTGGTCCCCACATCCAAAACCTCACCACCAGATCTTGCAATTTCCACCTCCGTAATATCTCTAAGATTCGCCCCTTCTTAACCTCGGACCAGTGGCGTACCTAGGGCATTTGACACCCGGTGTTGGGTATTAAATGACACCCCCCACCACCAGTATAGGTAGCCTAGAATAGCTGCCACCAGTACAGGTAGTGTAGTATAGCTACAATGCACAGTGTTTCCCTACAAAATACACATGATGCAGCAGTGTTTCGCCAAAATATATATAATGTGGCAACGCTTAGGTAACCCCCCTTTAGCACAGGTAGCCAGATGACTCCACCATTTATAGTGCAAGTAACCAACATGATCCCCAATTACAGTATATATAGCCAGATCTCCCTATAGTATTGTATAAAGCCAGATCCCCCTTCAGTGTATATAGCCAGACCCCTCCCCCCCTTAGTATATAGCAAGTATATAGCAATGGTATATAGCCAGTGTATAAAGTCAGATGCACCCTTTATATAGCCAGTGTATAAAGTCAGATCCTTCTTGTATATAGCCAGTGTATATATCCAGATCCCCCTGTATATAACCAGTGTATAGTTAGATTCCCCCTGTATATAGTCAGTAGATCCCCCTGTATAAAGCCAGTGTATATCTGACTGACTAAGTGGCCCAGACGTGTCTGGCTGCCACACACACATAGGAGAGAATGAGACTAGGGATGATGGGAACCAGCAAATTCCGTTCCGCCAGAATTCACGGATTCCGTCAGTGTTAAATTCCGTCGCTATGAAAATTCCACTGGATTTGTATGAAATTCTGCGGAATTCCGGATTTCGTCGGAAATTTTTTAAAAATCTCTCTTCCTCTTCCTCTTCTTCCTCCTATCCATCCATCCTCTTGTATCATTCATCATCTTGTAGGGAATTGCAGTTTTTCAAAAGCCAGCTTACATACCATGGCTGGGAATTGAACCCAGGTCTCAGTGTGTAGTAGGTATCTGACTTACCCCCTAGACCGCCAACCACACTACATGCTAAAGCCAGCCTAGCATGTACCATTATGATCAATCCAATAGAAAAAGTAGCGTGGATTTGTACTTTTTCAAAAGCCAGCTTACATACCTTGGCCAGGAATTGAACCCAGGTCTCAATGTGTAGTAGGTATCTGACTGAATGATCCCCTGAATGAGTCATCTTCATGACGAAATCGATAGGGAGGAGCCACATGCGGAAGTAACACGGACAGTGTAGTGGGACGCGGTGGCGTGGTGGAGCGAGCAAGCCCTGGAATACCAGCACACGGCGGCCAGCCCGGGAGGCCGCACGGGGTGGAGCCCGTTCCTAACACTCCACAGGCTTACCAACTACCTGTAACATGTGAGTGGAACCTTTTTTAATAAATACCCTTTTAAGCTAAGATGCCTGCGCAATGATAGCATTTGTTTGCATTGAGGTCACATTCAGGAAGAAAGGAGAGGTGATATCTGGATAGCATCTGACTGCCACAGGGTGTGGGGAGCCTATCAAATACCCCAGAGGCGAGATAAGGCCAATGTCATTGCTGGCCCACCTTATTTGGTGAGTGAGGATCCTTTAGGGTGTTCCTGGTGGTGGTGACAGCATTGTTGTCTATGGTGGAGCGCTTCTGGAGGAGAAATACTATCTGACTTACCCCCTAGACCACCAACCACACTACATGCTAAAGCCAGCTTAGCATGTACCATTATGATCAATCCAATAGAAAAAGTATCATGCTTAAGGATTTGTACTTTTTCAAAAGCCAGCTTACACACCTTGGCCAGGAATTTTACCTAGGTCTCAGTGTGTAGTAGGTATCTGAGGTATCTGACTTACCCCCTATACCACCAACCGCACTACATGCTGAAGCCAGCCTAGCATGTACCATTATGATCAATCCAATAGAAAAAGTAGCGTGCTTAAGGATTTGTACTTTTTCAAAAACCAGCTTACATACCATGGCTTGGAATTGAACCCAGGTCTCAGTGTGTAGTAGATATCTGAGGTATCTGATTTACCCCCTATACCACCAACCACACTACATGCTGAAGCCAGCCTAGCATGTACCATTATGATCAATCCAAGAGAAAAATTAGCTCTCTCTAAGGATTTGTAGCCAGGCATGGCCTTGCCTTTTGTGTTCAACAGTTACATAGTTACATAGTTATTTTGGTTGAAAAAAGACATACGTCCATCGAGTTCAACCAGTATAAAGTACAACACCAGCTTGCTCCCTCACATATCCCTGTTGATCCAGAGGAAGGCGAAAAAACCCTTACAAGGCATGGTCCAATTAGCCCCTAAAGGGAAAAATTCCTTCCCGACTCCAGATGGCAATCAGATAAAATCCCTGGATCAACATCATTAGGCATTACCTAGTAATTGTAGCCATGGATGTCTTTCAACGCAAGGAAAGCATCTAAGCCCCCTTTAAATGTAGGTATAGAGTTTGCCATAACGACTTCCTGTGGCAATGCATTCCACATCTTAATCACTCTTACTGTAAAGAACCCTTTCCTAAATAAATGGCTAAAACGTTTTTCCTCCATGCTTAGATCATGTCCTCTAGTCCTTTGAGAAGGCCTAGGGACAAAAAGCTCATCCGCCAAGCTATTATATTGCCCTCTGATGTATTTATACATGTTAATTAGATCCCCTCTAAGGCATCTTTTCTCTAGACTAAATAAACCCAGTTTATCTAACCTTTCTTGATAAGTGAGACCTTCCATCCCACGTATCAATTTTGTTGCTCGTCTCTGCACCTGCTCTAAAACTGCAATATCCTTTTTGTAATGTGGTGCCCAGAACTGAACTCCATATTCCAGATGTGGCCTTACTAGAGAGTTAAACAGGGGCAATATTATGCTAGCATCTCGAGTTTTTATTTCCCTTTTAATGCATCCCAAAATTTTGTTAGCTTTAGCTGCATCGGCTTGGCATTGAGTACGATTATTTAACTTGTTGTCAATGAGTACTCCTAAGTCCTTCTCCAAGTTTGATGTCTCCAACTGTATCCCATTTATTTTGTATGGTGCTAGACCATTAGTACGTCCAAAATGCATGACATTTGTCAACATTGAATTTCATCTGCCATGTATGTGCCCATATAGCCATCCTATCCAGATCCTGTTGCAATATGACACTATCTTCCTGAGAGTTGATGATTCTGCACAATTTTGTATCATCTGCAAAAATAGCAACATTGCTCACTACTGCATCTACTAGGTCATTAATAAATAGATTGAAGAGCACTGGACCCAGAACAGACCCCTGTGGCACCCCACTGCTAACAGTCTCCCATTTTGAGTACGATCCATTGACCACAACTCTTTGTTTTCTGTCCATTAGCCAGTTCCCTACCCATGAACACAGACTCTTCCCCAGTCCTTGCATCCTCAACTTTTGCACCAGACTTTTGTGGGGAACAGTGTCGAAGGCCTTTGCAAAGTCCAAGTATATCACATCTACAGCATTCCCAATATCCATATTAGCATTCACTACCTCATAAAAGCTGAGCATGTTAGTCAAACAGGACCTGTCTTTAGTAAACCCATGTTGATGCTGAGAAATAAGATTATTTTCTAGTATGAAGTCATGTATAGTATCTCTTAGTAACCCCTCAAATAGTTGTCCGAAGAGAACCCCAGATAGCCAGGTAGATTCACCTCTCTCTTTCCTCTCTCTCTAGTAGGGATGGTCACCGCTTTCCGCGGAATTGTATTTTCTGCAATTTTTAGGCGGAAATTGGTCATTTCGTTCCATTTGGTCGGAATAGAATTGCTTTTTCAATCTGGCGGAATTCCGAAAATGCCTGTGAAAATCTGCCGGTATCCGTTGATGGTTTTAAGCTGAAAATTCAGTTCAATGGCATCAAGTCCTAGAGAGAGAGAGAGAGAGAGAGAGAGAGAGAGAGAGAGAGAGAGAGAGAGAGAGAGAGAGAGAGAGAGAGAGAGAGAGACAGAGAGAGACAGAGAGAGAGACAGAGCTCATTTTTCTCTTGGATTGATCATAATGGTACATGCTAGGCTGGCTTTAGCATGTAGTGTGGTTGGTGGTCTAGGGGGTAGGGCAGATACCTACTACACACTGAGACCTGGGTTCAATTCCTGGCCAAGGTATGTAAGCTGGCTTTTGAAAAAGTACAAATCCTTAAGCATGCTACTTTTTCTATTGATCTGTAATCATCTGCTCTGCTGTCTGCTCAGCTGTTTGACCATTTTGTAAATCTGAGTGTGGCAGGTCCCTGGAAAACAGACCTGTCTCCACTCTACAAGCTGCAGAGTTGCTGTTCCGGGGAGGAATTTGCATCCACTTGTCATGCAAATTGCTTAGCTGCTTCCTCTGATGGCTTGCAGTATAAAAGCCATTTCTTCCCAGAATTCCCTGTTGGTCATGATGGTTTGTTTCTGCTAACTTACCTGGAGTCTCAGCCTTTGCTAACTGTTTGCTAAGATTATCTTAGAGTAATTCCTTGGGAGTGCACTAGGCATTCCTTCTAGCGTAGTCAGGTTGTATTATCTGTACTGCCTTGTATTGTCTGTCTGTTGCGGTTGTCTTGTCGCCAGCGGCGGTCGACAGGAAATCGTTCTGTCTGTGGGGATCGCATTCGCCCTAGCGGTAGTGGCGGTGGTTCCTTCTGTACTCTGTCTGGGAGTGTAGGCCAGAGCTGCGGTTGCTACTGGCTACTCCTTCTGTCTGCCTTGTCTGGAACGAACGCTTGCTGTAGGCTCGGTGAGGTTACCATTTAGCAAACGTTCGCGTTCTCTATTTTGTGTTTGTGTTACATTGGTTAATTAGGGTGACACGCTTATCACTGGGCGCCTAACGCGTGGTGATCGTGTCTTTAAAGCGTTCGCTGTTGCGAATGAGTGCGGAGTTCGCGTTTAGCTAGCGTTTGTTATTTTCTTTGACGTTCTGATCATTGTTATTTGCTATGTCTTTCTTGCTACACTTGTGCTCTGTCTAACTTGGTCTTGTGTCACTGTTGGCAATCGCCACTCTTGCGATTGAATTTCCACTGCGTTTCCACTGTTGTGTGTTCACCGTCGCTGGGTGGCGACTAGATTGGTGGACACACATACATTCTGTCTCTGTGCTCTCTCTCTCTAAGGGCTATCTTGCCCTGCATTGCTTAAACTCGTACAATTCCCATCTGGCATCTGTGGCAGGGCAGAGGCTGTGTTCCTCTGCACGCCACAGCTCCATCTGCCGGTGGGAATTTCCCTCTACAGGTGCATAGCACCATAGCTGGGTTCTGTTAAATGACACGCTTGTGGAGGATTTCCGCAGTGTCAGCGCGCATCTTGTGCGCTGACCACGGAAATAATTCCGCAATCGTTACATGATCATAATGGTACATGCTAGGCTGGCTTTAGCATGTAGTGTGGTTGGTGGTCTAGGTGGTAAGTCAGATACCTACTACACACTGAGACCTGGGTTCAATTCCTGGCCAAGGTATGTAAGCTGGCTTTTGAAAAAGTACAAATCCTTAAGCATGCTACTTTTTCTATTGAATTGATCATAATGGTACATGCTAGGCTGGCTTTAGCATGTAGTGTGGTTGGTGGTCTAAGGGGTAAGTCAGATACCTACTACACACTGAGACCTGGGTTCAGTTCCTGGCTATGGTATGTAAGCTGGCTTTTGAAAAACTGCAATTCCCTACAAGATGATGAATGATACAAGAGGATGGATGGATGGATGGATGGATGGATGGGAGGAGGAGGAGGAGGAGGGAGATTGATCACAGTACAGAGATGCCCCGCGTGCTTCTGCAGAAAGTTATCCCAGAAGTTGAACTGAGGTGACGGAGGCAGGGCCAACAGGAGTCTGAGCCAGCTGCAGCCAAGCAATGAAGAGGAAGGAGGCGGAACAGGTACTGCTGGCTGCTGCTGATCTGTAATAGGCTCAGGCTGGCCTCTTCGACACCCCCCTCCCGGCCTGTTACCCGGAGCACCACACCCCTTTGCGCCCAATGGGCGGTACGCCACTGCCCCGGACAAGACCAAGCTGCTCATCCATGCCCTCATCATCTTCCGCCTTGATTACTGTAACTCTCTCCTTTCTGGCCCCCCCTTGAAATGCATTGCCCCCCTTCAATCAGTTATGAACGCGGCTGCAAGACTCATCCATTCTTCGCACTGCTCCGCATCCACATCTCCCGTCTGTAAATCCCTGCACTGGCTCCCTATCATTATTATTATATATTATTTCAGGATAAGTTTCAAGATTCTATGCCTGCCATATAAATCTGCACACAAAACCTGCCCTACCTACATCTCAGAGCTTGTTCACAGGTATACACCAGGTCGCCCCCTCCGATCCTTTAAAGACCTTCACCTCCCCGCCCCACACATTTCCCACTCCCATGCGTGCCAGCAGAATTTCTCAAGAGCCGCCCCCACCCTCTGGAATGCCCTTTCTCCACCCATTAGACTTGCTTTCTCCTTCAACACATTCAAGAAAGCCCTCAAAACCCACCTCTTTAAGATGGCCTACCCACCCCTTACCACACAGTAACTCTCTACTGAATATTTATTTCACAGCCCTACCTAGTGTTTCCACCCCCTTAGATTGTAGGCCTCTGGCAGGGTCCTCCATTCCTTAGTATAATCTACAGGATTGTGTGCTCCTTTCCTATGACAGCCTATACTTGTATTACTGAGCCTACCTAACCAGCCCATATCGCATGATCATGCATTTTGTACCGTTTGCCTTGTATAACTTTGTTCTATGTTGTATAACCTTGTTATGTCTGTCATCCTTGTATCATTGTATATGTTTATTGTCCAGTGCTGCATAATATGTTGGTGCTTTATAAATCCGATAAATAATAATAATAATAATAATAGGAAAACATAAGGCATAATTGATAGGGGAGAGTTCAGGGCCTAAAGGGATCACACACCTAGGGTTTCCAATCAGTATAGTCAGAAACGGTACCCCTTAAAACATAAAAAAGCTTACCTACGCATGGAACTACCACCAGACAAGACGGGGACAATAACAGACTAGAATGAGAGAGGGGAAGAAGAAAGGGAAATAGAAAGAATGGAGTAGCAAAGTCTTATTAGCACAATAGACCTATCTGTATGCATAAGATAGACAAGTAAAGAGAAAACCCCCGAGATATGAAGGGCCTGGACTGCAAAAATTCTCAAGTGAGCAAAACAGCAGTAGAGCATCGAGAGCCACCATCCCCTCAAGGCTTCAATTTATACTAAGCTCCTACAGTCTTCAGACTCGACAAACTCAAACTAGGGAGCCCATGTCCAGCTAAATTGCTCATTTCTATCTCAATCTGCTGTATATTTTTAATTTCTTGCAGTCATTCTGCAACAGAGGAGGCCTGTGAGGACTTACAGTATTGTGCTATCAGAAGTGTAACAGCATTGATTAAGTGTTTGGAAAGAGATTTGTTGTACTTCCCCAAATGTCTCAGCATATTGTACAAGAGATTGTAAGCTGGACATGAATAGACCTCAAAGCCTGTGATTATAGGGAATTTTGAGGCAGGAAACACACTTGTCTTTCAGTTTTCTGCGCGAGTTTTTCTGTGTACGATTTCTGCACACAAAGTGTGTCTTTCTATGCAGAAAAATGCGTGCGTTTTTTCATAGCAGCTAATGTAATTGATACAGAAAACTGTCAAAATGTACAGAATCATGATGCAGAATGTCAGTTTTTTTTCTGCATGCGAAAAACACAGCAAGTGTGAACTAGCCCATTGATTAACATGAGTTTTTCTGTGCAGAAATGTGTACGAAAACAAGTGTGTTCCCTGCCTGAAGTGTTTAACAGTTATTTTAGAGAGAAATTTTTACAAACAACCAAGGTTGCTTGGAAATAGCTTTGCTCTTCAAACTTAGGTCAAAATTGAATTTGAACCAAATTCTCAGAATTTGGATTTGGTTCTGGCACAACCAAATATTGGCAGGATCCCATGAAGAAAATTTTTTTGGGAGGTGATCTCTGAAGTCCCTAGTTCATTAATCGGTGGTTTAGGAGGAGAAGGAGTGTGTGAGGAGTCTGTCAACTATCTAAAGCCTCATCTACACGCGTAGATGAGGCTGCGATCCGGCGGCTCGATTAGCCGCCGGATCGCCTCTTCCGCGTCCCCGCGCGTGTCCGCCGCGTCCCCGCTCGCGCCGCATTCGATTACCCACTCGTCCCCGCCGGCGCCGCTTATCTTCCGCTTGATTCCCTGCCATTGTCCCCTCGCGGGGAGCGAGCAGGGAATCGGAGGAAGCAAGATCCGTCCTGTTGGATTTTATCAATCGAGCCGCATCAGCGGCTCGATTGATAAGGAACATCGCGGCCGCATCTACGTGTGTAGATGCGGCTTTAGGGGTCTTGGCTGTCCTTTTGGATGCCTTTATCAACTGGTATCTGACTACACCTAATCCCTATAAAGGAGAAAACATGACCTCTCAGCAGCTGCTTTACTGTGAAACTTAAAGTGGATCCGAGATTAACTTTTACTCATTGCATAATTGTGTTCCTTTCCTATTGTTTATAGGGCATTCCTCAAGCCAAATACTTGTTTTTGTTTTAATGCTCTAATTCCCTATAAACTAAATAAGCCACTCCCACAGGTTTTCAGAGAGCCACTTTCAGACAGTAGCAAGGGCTCATGGGAGCTAAGTCTGGGCAGGAGGAGGGGGAGGTATTACTAGCCAGAGATTTCAGAGACAGAGGGGAGGAGGGGGAGGAGGGAGGATGAGGGGGATTAGTTTTCTTTGCTCAAGATGCAGATAAGCGTGCCTCTGAGTAATGTTTACAAACAACATGGCGGCTGTCGTATCACAGGAAGAAATATTCTTATTCTTTTAAAGCTGTTTGCAGCTATGCAGCAAAGGAAGGATAATCCGCTACACCATGGGTAGGGTATAAAAGATTTCTTCAACTTTATTAACACATCAGAAGATACACACAAGGCTCACGCATATCGGAGCTCAAAATGACTCCTTAATCATAGCCAACATGCACAGAGTCATCACAAGTTTTAAGTAGTCAAATGCCCGCCCACAATGGGTGTGGCCAATTGCTCTTAAAGCGACAAGTAAAAATACATATAAAATGGCAGTGCCAGTATACAAAAATAGAAAAATGATTAAAAAACCAGTGAGGTTATGGTTCAGCAACAAGACATATAGACAAATTGAATGTATATATGATGAATCTCAGATAGCAAAGACAAGGTGGCCATCAGGAAGGGCGATTAGGTGGGAGGAAGGGGGGGGGGGCTGGAAGGAATGGGCTGTACATGTGCAAGGATTTAATTCCTGATATCATAAGTTAGACTGACATCGACTCTCGAATTTAAACCTGTGGGTACACGCGTCCATAGGGCCTCTCGTTTTAATAGACACCTACGTAAATCTCCTCCCCTGGGGGAATGTGCTAGTCTGTCAATACCTTGAAAGACAAAACTGCTCATATTGCCCCCGTGCACCCTCAAAAAGTGCCTGGACTCACTGGAAACCCGGGTCACATAAGCCTCATTCCTAATGCACCTAGCCGGTCCGTTATAATGTTCAGAAATCAGCTGCCTCAGGGGGCGGGTGGTGCATTCCACATACTGTAATCCACAAGCGACACAGGTAATGAGGTAAACAACATTATTGGAATTACAATTAATGTACTGCTTCATGGCAAAACTGGTGCCTTTTGTAAGCAATATAATTTCCTGTGTCTGGTTGTGGACACAACAATATCTGCAGGTGCCATATCCGCACCTAAAAGAACCCCTGCAGGTAAGCCAAGTAGGAGTCGGTTTAGGTGTGCTGGAGAAAAAACTGGGAGAAAGACGGGTCCCCAAAGTGGGAGCTCTGCGTGCAGTAAATGCACATCCGTCATTCAGAATCCTTCGGAGTTTGGGATCCGAGTGCAGAACTGGCAAATAATTTTTTATAATATTAACTACCTTCTTGTACTCCAAACTGAAAGGAGTTGTGAAAGTCAAGTTCCTTTTTTGCCTCGTTCTGCTCCCGGCATTCATCCCCAGAAGGTCTCGACGACCCCTATGTGACACGCGTTTGCGCGCATCGCGTATCACATGAGCGGTATACCCCCGTTCACGAAGTCTCCCCTCCACCACATCCAACTCCTGTTCCAAATTTTCAGGGTCAGAACAATTGCAAGCTACTCTAACCATTTCCCCATAAGGAATGGACCTCAGAGTATGGCTCGGGTGGCAACTGGACGCCAACAAAAGTGAATTCCCAGCACACGCTTTTCAGAAAGTCTTGGTGATAATCCTACCCGATGTCCCAGAACCACAAAGAGTCAGATCCAAATAGTCTATCTGAGTGGGACTATGACACATGGTGAAGGACAGATTCAAACTGTTATCATTACAGTAAACCAAGAAATCGGGCAGGAGATCTGGGGGACCTCCCCATATCAGCAGCAGATCATCTATATATCTCCCATACCAAAAAATATACTCAGAAAAGGGGTTCTCCGCCCCAAAGATGCAGAGCTCCTCCCACCATCCCATGAATAAATTCGCCAGGGATGGGGAGAATTTGGCTCCCATAGAAGCTCCGCACCTTTGGAGGTAGAAAACCCCATCAAACATAAAATAATAAAGTTGAAGAAATCTTTTATACCCTACCCATGGTGTAGCGGATTATCCTTCCTTTGCTGCATGGACTGAGACCAGATTTCCTGCTCCCCTGTTTTTTGCAACAACGGTGACAGCGTTTCCATCTTTGTCTACTATCAATGTTTGCAGCTATATTTGCTGTGTAAACTATCTAAACTTTAGATAAGATATATAGACAAGTTACTTGTTATAGTTAGTTTTTCATCTCGGATCCGCTTTAATCTAACTAGTCCAATAGCATTGCTGCTGAGAACATTAGTTCTCTAGACTTTTGCTGTAAGAACGGATTTCTACTACTGACATGGAGGCTGGGGTGCTTCAACCTAGCATGATAGTACTTACTTCAGAAAGTGTCTGTCTCAGATCAGTGGCGGACACAGCCAGCAGCGGGCCCCTGTGCAAAATTCCAATTGCGGGCCCCCCCCCCCCTTCCCCCTCCCCGACATGCAGCTAAAAGTGGGTGTGGCCATAACTAAATTGGGTGTGGTAACACAGTGCATCTATTTACCAATACAGTCTATGGCAACCTTCCCTGAGGCCCAGAAATATTTCTTGATGCATACATGTGACATCTGCATTATATAGCTTACTGAACAAAAGCAAAACTTATCTCCAAGAGTAGACCCCCAATCCTGCATCATTAAGACTGAGGCTGACATGACAGGCTCTGTGTTTTAAACTTGAAAGCACACCCAAAGTGAGAGGGATATGGAGGCCAACATATTTATTTCCTTTTAAATAACGCATATTGCCTGGCTGTCATGCTGATCCTCTGCCTTAACTACATTTAGCCACAGCCCCTGAACAAGCATGCAAATCAGATGTTTCTGACTGAAAAGTGGAGCTGACTGGAGCAAATGCAAATAAATCTAGGATTGACTAGCCAAAGATGGTGCAGTCTGCAATCTAGACCACCAGGCTGGAACCTAGTACAAAGGCTGAGTGAGCTAGGAGGCAGGAGGTGCAGTGAGGAAGACAAGACAGTGGATTGTAAACAGGAGGCAGGTCCAGGATGTTGTTTTTCTTGAGGGTGCTATGCAGGTGCTGTATTCTCTGCTGGGGGAGGCGCTGACCTGCGGCGCGCGCAGCGCGCCGCGGCAAAAAAATGGGCGTGTCCACACACTAGAAAGTGGGCGTGGTAATGTACATGAGCTTAGCAGATGTACATGAGCTTAGCAGTGGTGTGATTCAAAGACAGTGGTCATCACCACGGAAACATTAAAGAGGATCTGTAACCTCAAAAAATCCCCTGGGGGGTACTCACCTCGGGTGGGGGAAGCCTCCGGATCCTAATGAGGCTTCCCACGCCGTCTTCTGTCCCACGGGGGTCTCGCTGCAGCCCTCCGTGCAGCCGTGACGTAATATTTACCTTCCTGGCTCCTGCGCAGGCGCTGTGGCTGCTTTCCTCTCTGAACTACACTGAAATACCCGATCGCCGTCGGGTCTGCTCTACTGCGCAGGCGCAAGTTTCCGGCGCCTGCGCAGTAGAGCAGACCCGACTGAGATCGGGTATTTCCGTGTAGTTCGGAGAGGAAAGCAGCCACAGCGCCCCCGCTGGAGCCAGCAAAGGTAAATATTGATTTTACAGTCGGGCCTGTCGCCGGCTGTTCAGAGGGCTGCAGCGAGACCCCCGTGGGACGCAGGACGGCGTGGGAAGCCTCATTAGGATCCGAAGGCTTCCCCCACCCGAGGTGAGTACCCCCCAGGGGATCTTTTTGTGGTTACAGAGTCTCTTTAAATGAAGCCCTTTCTCCTAATGAAAATGCATGCCCTGTTGGGCATACGTATAGCAGAGATTAGATTGTGAGCTCCTCTGAGGACAGCCCGTGACATGACTATGTACTATGTAAAGTACTACGGAAGATGTCAGTGCTCTATACATAACAATAATAATAATATGGTAGGACATTAGACTATGACTATGGTAGGATTAAATTGTGAGCTCCTCTGAGGACAGTCAGTGATATGACTATGTACTCTTTAATGTGCTGCAGAAGATGTCAGTGCTTTATAAATACCTAATAATAATAGTAATATGGTAGGACATTAGACTATGGTAGGATTAGACTGTGAGCTCCTCCGAGGACAGTCTGTGACATAACTATGTACTCTGCAAAGTGCTGCAGAAGATGTCAGTGCTATATAAATACATAATGTTAATATGGGAGGACATTAGACTATGACTATGGTAGGATTAGATTGTGAGCTCCTCTGAGGACAGTCAGTGATATGACTATGTACTCTGTAATGTGCTTCAGAAGATATCAGTGGTATATAAATACATAATAATATGGTAAGACATAAGATTATGACTATGGTAGGATTACACTGTTAGCTCCTCTGAGGACAGTTAGTGACATGACTATGTACTCTGTAACTAGCAGGCCAAGAAATCCAAAGTACAGGTCCAATGCATCTTAAGAGACCTTAAAAGGGACACTGTAGGGGGTCAGGGGAAAATGAGTTGAACTTACCTGGGGCTTCTAATGGTCCCCCGCAGACATCCTGTGCCCGCGCAGCCACTCACCGATGCTCCAGCCCCGCCTCACTTCTGGAATTTCAGACTTTAAAGTCTGAAAACCACTGCGCCTGCGTTGCCGTGTCCTCGATCCCGCTGATGTCACCAGGAGCATACTGCGCAGGCCCAGTATGGTCTGTGTCTGCGCAGTACGCTCCTGGTGACATCAGCTGGATTGAGGACATGGCAACGCAGGCGCAGTGGTTTTTAGACTTTAAAATCTGAAATTCCAGAAGTGAACCGGAGGCGGGGCCGGAGCATCGGTGACTGGCTGCGCGGGGACAGGATGTCTGCGGGGGACCGTTAGAAGGCCCAGGTAAGTTCAACTCATTTTCCCCCGACCCCTCGACAGTAGTCCTTTAAAAGAAACCTAAAATGACTTTAAAAAAAAAAAGTATTTCACTTACTTGGGGCTTCTGCAGCCACAAGCCCTCACCATTACGGAACAATCATCCGGTTCCTGGGGCAGCTATGTTTGGTTATCGCGACTTGGAAGTCGATGGCTACTGCATCTGCAGGACGATCCCGGCACCAGGAGTGCCAACGAGGATGCACACAGCCATCGACTTCCAAGTCACGATAATGACACATAGCTATGACAGGGGACCGGAGGACTGCGCGGGCACAGGACGGCTGCAGGGGGCTGGCAAAAGCCCCAGGTAAGTGAAACACTTTTTTAGAGTCATTTCAGGGTTCCTTTATAGAATACAATAACATTTCTATAGTGCTGTTATGATCGCTTCTGTAGCGTTTACTGCTGACTGCACTGGTATTGCAAACCAAGCAGTTCTAATGTCATTACATGCATTTGCTTGCATAGTTTGGTTTGCACTTAAACTAGTTGCTGATTCCATCTGCAGTCGCTCTGAAGTTTATGACAGTTTAATATGCTTTTGTGTAAACAAACATTGTCTGCTGCAGTGGAGGGGCGGTCCCTTTCCTGCAGGCTGCATATCATTGTCTGCCTTTTCCTGCTATCAGCCTGTGATTAATTACCATTCACTTGTGTGGGAATCTGCAGGTCTGCTCCCATTGGATGACCTCAGTATAAAGAACTGCTTCCTGCAATGCCTCATGGGCTATCATAGTTTCAGACTCTATCTGTTACTCTGCTCGTGCCCCACCTCGTTCCTGGTCCGTGTGGACTGCGCTGACTCCTGCGAAGGGGTCAGCGAGTCCTCCTAGTTCTGCTCTTGTTCTAGAAGTTGCTACTTGCTTGTCTTGTGTCATATATTGGTTCATCGCCAATATATACGCATACTTGCGCATTTTGTTATTTTCCTTGTATTCGTGTTACGTTAATATATCAGTGTCGCTGATATATACGTACACGAACTGTTTATTTCCTGTGTTCAGCTAGTCAGTTTTCCAGCACGTTTTGGTAGTTTGCGCGTATCGTGAACACCCGTGCTGAGCTAGTTATCCTGTTCCTGGTCCTGTTTGTGGATTGCGTTCATCTCTGCGAAGAGATAACGAATCCTTCTGAATCCTGTTCCTGGTCCTGTTTGTGGATTGCGTTCATCTCTGCGAAGAGATAGCGAATCCTTCTGAGTCCTGTTCCCTGTATTACTTCAGTCTTAGTCAGAGTTCCTGCTTATGTCATATATCGGTTCATTGCCAATATATACATATGTTAGTCAGACGTTACGAATAGTTTCATTGATAGCTGTAATTGTAATACGCTAGGAAAACATACTTATTGTATATTTATCTGTGTTACGTTCATCTATCTCGATCCTGCTATTTCCTGTCTCTCCTGTCCTGTCTTTGTGAGGCACGCCATCGCCGCAACGCATTGGCTGCCTCATTCCAGTCTGTCTGGTTTTGGACGCTTGCTGTCGCTAAGTAATCGCTAGCTAGCAAGCGTTCATTCTGTCTACCTGTCCTGATCTCCTCAGTCCTGGTTTATGCGCTCAGCGCTACCTTGCGCTGAGACGTTATTACGAAAGTGTTTGTGGCTGTTCAGATCTGCACCGGCTCTGTGCACCACAATCTCCTATTGGAGTCAGTCCTCTCCTCCACTAAACTGGGGATATCCTGATCCCTTGTGCTGGTGTGTGTACCTCCTTCACGTCAGCTTATGTGTTGTATGCTGACTGTGGAGATTACACCCCCAAGCTTAACATTATGATAGCCCCATTACCAATCCCCATTGTGGGGGGGGTTCCCAGCAAAAATGACACTGTTTGTTATGGTTCCTGTTCCTTTAAGAAATTTGAGAAGCTCAATTCTGAAACAGAAAATGAGTTTTTTTCTGAATGTGCCAGGTTCCTGGCCAATCCTGAGCTCCAGGCTACTCCTGTTTCAACGTGGGCCCCCCAGCTAGTTTATGTTTTATTTAAGGGAAGATTGTTTCAGTGGGCCTACGATGTCTTGGATCATACCAATTTAAAAGAAAGACCACTGGAATTTCTAGCGTTTGTGATCCATAACTGGCTGCGCAAAACCGATTTGCCTAGCCCTTTTGATAAGCTCCTGGCAGCTTGTCAATCAGCTGCTCCTTCTACTGCCTACAAAAATAATCAGCAAGCAGATAATTGTTCTGATAACTTTTCTTCTGCTAAGGCAGCAGGGTCTAAAGCCAAACGTAAACGCTCCAAAAGAAAAGCGTTACAATCAGCGGAGTCGTTGCCCTTGGCGACTGCGCATCAGATCTGTAATGAGACTCCGCCAGTAGTAGATAATGAAATTCAGTCACCATTCAGGGGAGTCAAATGGACCTATGAAACTACTAATGAACTTTCATTGCTAGCCAGGGAAAATAAAAGTTCTTGTTTAAATGAATTATCTGAATATGATTATGAAGATATATTACAGAGTATTGAACAGATCAATTTATTCGTGCAGCAAGGGAAATTTGCATACACTACAGTTCAATACCTGCTACAGGTATTGGAGATCCTTAGGAATAAGAAATCGGCCAATCACCTGCTAAATAACCCAATGTATGTTTCTGCCACTAACACATTTGCAAACTATGATCAGCCGGAATGCTCAGCTGTTAAATATGCATGGGATCCTCCATTTGAGAAAGGAGAGATGGAAGCTCTGGTCTATGAATGGAAGAAAGATGCAAGTTCATTTTGTCAGTTTTACAGTGCAAAAAGTGAATTAGTATTGAATGCATGCATTAAGTCTGCTTATAACCTAATAAAAACTGGTGTGTGTGGGTATGACTTTGTGGCTCCATTGATCGATGTGTGGAGAATGATTCTGGACGATTTTTATGCAATTCAATCAGTTGATACCAGGGAAGACACACTGTCAAGTGGAGATTGTTCCACTTCCTCAGTTCCTGAGGACTCGCCTGCTTCAGCACCTTTGGCTGATTCAGCGAGTGATTCTGAGCTCCTTTTGTGTGAAATTGAAGTTCCTGTAATTCCACCCTGTACCATGGATAACTCAGTGTTACTTCCCAGTAAGACAGAAATTACTAATACTTCCTTAATCTTGCCCTGCACAAATTTCTCAGCAGAGGACCCAGAGGTCCTGCTGACTTTCGAGTCCAGCCTAGCCAGTACTCATGACTCTTTGTTTAGTGAAACAGACACCAGAAAAATCTTGCCTGTCTCTGCAAACACTTCTGCAGAAATTACCTGTGTTAATAAAGTTCAACTCCTGTCTGATCCAGCAGATGCCAATAGATGCACTACATCAGTTTCCGAGTCCCAGCAATCCTGTCTAGTAAACTCAGAACCCCAGCATCTGAATTTTCCAACTTTACAAATGAATGGTGATTCAGATGCGCAAACATTGTGTCTTGATCTTCCTGTTTCTACACCTCGCTCTAGTTTCGTGAATAGCTCAGAGCATCTGCTATGTGAACCTGAAATCGCAGAATTATTACCTTGTTCAGAAAATTTTCCAATAAATTTGCCCTGTACCATGAATTGTGCAGTAGATCTCTCCAATGAAACTCAGGTCACAGAATCATTATGCTGTCCAGCAGGTGCTTCCATGGTTTTGCCCTGCAATATGGACTGTTCAGTGATCCTGTCCAGTGAAGCTGTGGTCGCAGAGTCTTATGCTTCACCCAGTACTTTGGATACTTTAAACCCTTTAGCAGAGGAGGCTGAAGCACTGCTTACCTCAGTTGGTGTTGCAGTAATATTCACTTGTCTAGCAGCTGTTTTGGAATTACAGTCTGCTCTAATAAAACTTGATGAATTTCTGCCCAGCGAAGCAGAAGCCATTGAAATATTGTCCTCGTCAGCAAGTGTGTTAGATACCTTGCCCTGTACACAGTCTGATTTAACCAATGTTGTTGAGTCCCTCTCCAGTGTTGTAACAGCCGAGGAACTCCAGCCCTGTCCTCTGAATGTTTCAAAAGTCTTGCCCTGTAACATGGATAATTCTGACTCGCTGGAAAAAATAATAGAAATCTCAGAATTTCAGTCCGGGTTAATGAGTGTTTCTGAAACCCAGCCCTGTATCCTGGAAAATTCTGGTTCTCTGGCCGGTGTGGCAGAAGTTCCAGAGCCCCCTTCCTGTCCAGTGAGTTACTCAGTTTTGCCTAGTTCAGTGGGGATTGCTGCAATATTGACTTGTTTTGCAGCCCTTCATGAGCTCCAGTCCAGTGTATTTGATGAGTCTCTGTCTAGTCCAGAAGAAGCTATGGGAACCCTGTCTAGTTCAGTGCATACATCAGAAGATTTGCCCTGTCTTGTAAATGCCCCTGAACATGATTTGTTAATAACCCTGCTGGAATCAGCGACATCTAAGTCTGATCCTGCAGTTTTTAGTGAGAATCCAGTAACTATGAAGTCTAGTCATGATGAATTTTTTTTGCCCAGTTCTGGTTTCGGTCCTGTCTTGACTGACTTTGAGGTTCGCAGTTCCTTGACATGCCCAGAGGTTTCTCTTGTGCCGGTGTGCCCAGATGTGCTTCGTATGCCAGACTGCCCAGATGTGTCTGTGTTAGCGTGCTCACGTGCTTCCCTAGTGGAGACATGTTCTGATGTTGCCGGTTGGCCTGCATGCCCGGAGATGGTTCTGGTCCCTAAAAGCCCTGATCTTGATGTTTGTCCTTGTGACCCTGACTCTGGAGTTGCCCTGGGTTCCATAGGGGTTCTTGATAGTTCTCCATGTGAGCCTAAGGGGCGTTCTGACCTGTGGGGATCTCTTTGGAGCTTCCAAGTGTTCTGGGAGATCTCTGAGGAAACTTGTCCTGGTACCTTGGACTGGTTCAACGGTGGGTTTTGTGTTGGTAGGGACAGTTCCGGTGGGCATTGCAAAGGCTTTGGCGTTTTTGGACAGTCCTTGGAAGGCGGTGGGTATCGCGCAGAGAGTTTCTTGGGGTTGTTTTCTGGAAGTCGTGGTTCTGATGGGTGTCACACTGAGGCTTGTAGTGCTGACGGGCATGGTTCGGTAGGTTCTGGTTCCAATTGGTCTAGTTTTGGTGAGACTGATTCGGGAATTTGGTTTTGTCGGACGGATCCGACCTTCATGAATTTTCAGTCAGATCAGTTTGCTGGATTTCCCACTTCTGATTTTTTGGTTTGGGTGGTTCAGGAGAAATATGTCAGTTTTCATAGGCGTCCAGAGGCCGCGTTTAAGGGAGGGGGTACTGTTATGATCGCTTCTGTAGCGTTTACTGCTGACTGCACTGGTATTGCAAACCAAGCAGTTCTAATGTCATTACATGCATTTGCTTGCATAGTTTGGTTTGCACTTAAACTAGTTGCTGATTCCATCTGCAGTCGCTCTGAAGTTTATGACAGTTTAATATGCTTTTGTGTAAACAAACATTGTCTGCTGCAGTGGAGGGGCGGTCCCTTTCCTGCAGGCTGCATATCATTGTCTGCCTTTTCCTGCTATCAGCCTGTGATTAATTACCATTCACTTGTGTGGGAATCTGCAGGTCTGCTCCCATTGGATGACCTCAGTATAAAGAACTGCTTCCTGCAATGCCTCATGGGCTATCATAGTTTCAGACTCTATCTGTTACTCTGCTCGTGCCCCACCTCGTTCCTGGTCCGTGTGGACTGCGCTGACTCCTGCGAAGGGGTCAGCGAGTCCTCCTAGTTCTGCTCTTGTTCTAGAAGTTGCTACTTGCTTGTCTTGTGTCATATATTGGTTCATCGCCAATATATACGCATACTTGCGCATTTTGTTATTTTCCTTGTATTCGTGTTACGTTAATATATCAGTGTCGCTGATATATACGTACACGAACTGTTTATTTCCTGTGTTCAGCTAGTTAGTTTTCCAGCACGTTTTGGTAGTTTGCGCGTATCGTGAACACCCGTGCTGAGCTAGTTATCCTGTTCCTGGTCCTGTTTGTGGATTGCGTTCATCTCTGCGAAGAGATAACGAATCCTTCTGAATCCTGTTCCTGGTCCTGTTTGTGGATTGCGTTCATCTCTGCGAAGAGATAGCGAATCCTTCTGAGTCCTGTTCCCTGTATTACTTCAGTCTTAGTCAGAGTTCCTGCTTATGTCATATATCGGTTCATTGCCAATATATACATATGTTAGTCAGACGTTACGAATAGTTTCATTGATAGCTGTAATTGTAATACGCTAGGAAAACATACTTATTGTATATTTATCTGTGTTACGTTCATCTATCTCGATCCTGCTATTTCCTGTCTCTCCTGTCCTGTCTTTGTGAGGCACGCCATCGCCGCAACGCATTGGCTGCCTCATTCCAGTCTGTCTGGTTTTGGACGCTTGCTGTCGCTAAGTAATCGCTAGCTAGCAAGCGTTCATTCTGTCTACCTGTCCTGATCTCCTCAGTCCTGGTTTATGCGCTCAGCGCTACCTTGCGCTGAGACGTTATTACGAAAGTGTTTGTGGCTGTTCAGATCTGCACCGGCTCTGTGCACCACAATCTCCTATTGGAGTCAGTCCTCTCCTCCACTAAACTGGGGATATCCTGATCCCTTGTGCTGGTGTGTGTACCTCCTTCACGTCAGCTTATGTGTTGTATGCTGACTGTGGAGATTACACCCCCAAGCTTAACAAGTGCTTTTCTCCCATAGGACTTTAAGATACAAAATATGTGCAAAACATCGAAACTGCTCCCAAATTCACTGAAGAAAAATAAATCATACCCTCCATAGGTAATAAAATCCTTAATCCTCCTAAAATAAACACTTAATCCCTCCAACAAACATCAATGGATTACAATTCAGTGTCAGTGACACAACCATATCTCCCTACTACTGCTTCTACCTACAGCCAAATGTCATCCTTACTGACACCTAATCTGCCACTACAGGTAAATCCTCACAGCCAGATCTAGCCCCTCTCCTAGAACTCACACCTGCCCTCCATAGCCAAATCCCCCCACATGTCCACATCTCCCCCTCCCAGACTACACATAAACATGCCAGCTCTCCCCTTCCCCCACATCCAGACACTTGCCTGCATGAGCAAGAAGTTTTACTTGCCTGCATGAGACTCTGAGAGGAGATTCAGCACGTGTGTTTTGGCTTCTCAGTCTCCTGTCAGTGGGGCACAGCAGCGTGACTTTTCACCAGTCCAGCAGGCAGCAGGGTCACTGTTGTATGCCTCAGGGGACAAGAATTGTGGCCGAAGATCCATCAATGGTAGGAGGGGGAGGTTAGTCCAAAGAGAAGCTGGGCCCTGGATCTGATTTGCAGTCTCCTGTCTACTCGGGCTCCTCGTCAAGATCTAATCTACTGCCAGCTCTCTCCTCTCCTCAGCTGTTTCCCGCCGAGCCACTTACTGGCTTACGCAGAGACGTCAGATCAGCATGCGCATGTCTGATACTGACGTCTCTCTCAGTACCACCAGCCAGAGGGGAGGGGAGGGTAGGAGGGGTGTGGCCAAATAGCGTTCCTCGGCTCCTACATCCTGCAGCTGACAGACTGACTGTAAAAAAATTTAAAATCATCAGCGGTACTGAATGGGCCCCTCTAGAAATGGAACCTGAGGGGCCCTTGTGCCTCTGCACGGCCTGCACGGCCGTATGTCCGCCCCTGAGACTCAGATAGAGACTGTAGTGTATAGAACAGTGTTGTTATGCACTACAATTTCATTACTGTCACACTTGCAAGTTACTGGTTAGTGACTGGTTATAATTTTTGATTTAAAAAGCACCAACATATCCCATGGTGCAGTACAGAGTAAGAAACAAAAGGGAGTACATAATAATACAAACAATGGTTAGCCATTAGCACACATTGCTATGGTAACACATGGGGTAATGCATGTTACCACAGTAACACACTTGGCTCTAATAGGTCACTGGCCGGTGCTTCCCCTGCACAAGTAACGGTAAAATTGCTGTGCGCTCCCTGCACATAAGCAACTTTACTGGAGTTACAGTAAGTGCATCAGGCCCTTTGTCTCTTACAGTTCTTCCAACCGCAGGTTGTCACTCTGTCTATATAATGCTTGTCCAGAACCTGTCATTTAAAAGATCCTCAACAATCGTTCTGGATGACAGCAGCCGAGTGTGTGGACCAGTCTTTATTTCTCTAACTACAGTATAATTCTCTTAACTCTTACCCTTTTTGTGCCCACCCTTAATCTAAAGGAGCCTATTACTGATACAATATTATAACTTCTATGTAATGTAATTGACTACTTAAGTGAACCTGAACTGAGTAAAAATTATTTAAACTAAACACCTGCAAAATGAAAGTACCTGCAAATGAATATTACATACTTACCTTGCCGACAGTTCCTCTCACCATTTTCTTCTAACAATGATTCCTTCCAATTCTGACAAGATTTTGGCAGAACTAAAATATATCAGTTGCTGTCACTTGTAACTCTAAAGTACAACTGATGAGCAAGGTAATGTCCATGTTTCCCTATGGCTCAAGTGGACGATATTACACTTTAACAGTGTGCTGACCAGGAAGCTGTTATGGGGTAATGGCCATTTTAAAAATGGAGGATGGAGAATTCAATTGATCACAGTGGACTAACAGGACATGGGAGAGAAGAAAGAGATTGATGAGTAGACTACACAGGAGGTAAGTATGTATGACGATAAACCAAAAATGTCTGTACAGCGCTCACTCCCCACAGTCATGCATAGATTTATTTTCCACAAAGTTCCACTGTTTGCAACTGTCTCCAGTCTCTGGTAGAAATAAATACTCTCACTGGCGTTCAAAGGCTGATTTGTCACAGATCAGCTAAATGCGTGTTTCTGATGGACTCCAAATCTGCTCTCCTTCCTCTAGCACCTCGAACCTGGCTCCACTTGTTCCTCAAAAGACATATAGCATAACATAGCGTAAAACTGTAACTTTAAATCTGCCAATTTTCCATACATGCAAAAGTGAGTGCACCCCTGCAAAGTGAGTGCTCCCCACTATGTGTGCCCGTGCTGCGGCCTCCACCGATTGTATAGGAGAAATTCCTGCTCACCAGATATATATGCTGACCTATCATGGACCAGCAATCAATCGCATAGATGTCACAACTCCGGTTATTCCACCAGCAGGTTTCCAAAGTAGCACCTCGCCTTAAAAGTTTCCTCAGAAGAGAAAAAAAGCAATGTACATAGCATGAACCTGTCACACTTCACAAATCCTCTTTCAATCCACTTTTGCAAAAGTGAGTACACCCTCTACACAGTGAGCACCCTCCATAATCGGTGCCCGTGCTTCGGCTTCCACCAGACCAAAATAAGCCCCTAAACACTCACCAGATCAGCTGCTGACCTCTCATGGACCAGCAATCATCGCTTTTGGTGTTACGGAAGGGGTCTTAGCCAATTGTTTCAATTTGTACCTGTACATCTCTCATAGCGTAAAACTGCTTTATTGCTCAGTAAAAAGGTTAAAATTACACTCACATTCCATAAAAGTGTATGCGCATATCTAAAAGTGACTTGGACGTCCTCACCGCCGCTCAGCTAGTGTCTTTCCGCCTGCTGCTTGAGGCCACACCCACGCAGTCCGCTCCTGCCCACGTGGTGGTGATTGACAGCGCCACTCGCGCAGGCGCAGGCGCAGTACAGGCCAACCCGGAGGTCGCCCTGACGTCATAGCCGGGGACCGGGACGGAGCTCCGGCGAACGGCTGCGGTGAGGGACGTGCTGGGAGGTTGGGGCTGGAGGAAGCCCCCGGTAAGTAGTGCTTATTTTCATACATTTTGCCGGATAACTCCTTTAAGGGCTCTGCCTCTGACGTAGGAGACCAGGGTTCGAATCTTGGCTCTGCCTGTTCAGTAAGCCAGCACCTATTCAGTAAGGAGACCTTAGGCAAGTCTCCTTAACACAAAAAAAAATTCTATGGGAAACGTCTACTTACAGTATCAAAAAACTTTATTAAAGAGATCCAAAATGTAATTGCACAGAAAACACCCTTATCCCCTCCTAAAATACACGGCCGTGTATGCCTATATTGTCAGCTGACCATCCATGCTATCTCACACGTACAGTCAGACCACACATACTCAAATGCTGTATCTTGACAACTGTATATAGATCTCCACTTGTCAGCAACCTGACGGATTGAGTTCACCATAAAGTTCAACACATAATAGAGAACGTGATGGAATGCTGGCTGTCTTCCGTGTGATTGTCAAAAGCACTCCAAACGGCAAAAAGTCTCCCTAACACTGCTACTGCCTATAGAGCGTGTCCTAGTGGCTGCAGCTCTGGCGCTTTGAGTCTGCCAGGAGAAAAGAGCGATATAAATGTTATTTGTCTTGTCTTGTCTGAATAAATCCTCCTACAACCAAAGGCTTCACATAGCATAATCTATATATATAATAGACTAAGTGCCTCAACCTTCAAACAAGAAGAAGAAGTACTTTGCATGAGAAAATGTATGCGTGCTCAAACACCAAGTTTAAGGCCTCTTTTCCACGGAGTGTTGAGCTGTGTGCTCAGCAAGCAGTTACCAGGCAGCAGTGAGCAGATACCAGGCAGCAACAAGCAGTTACCAGGCAGCAACAAGCAGTTACCAGGCAGCAGCAAGCAGTTATCAGTCAGCAGTGAGCAGATACCAGGCAGCAACAAGCAGTTACCAGGCAGCAGCAAGCAGTTACCAGGCAGCAGTGAGCAGTTACCAGGCAGCAGTGAGCAGTTACCAGGCAGCAGTGAGCAGTTACCAGGCAGCAGTGAGCAGATACCAGGCAGCAACAAGCAGTTACCAGGCAGCAGCAAGCAGTTACCAGGCAGCAGCGAGCAGTTACCAGGCAGCAGCGAGCAGTTACCAGGCAGCAGCGAGCAGTTACCAGGCAGCAGTGAGCAGTTACCAGGCAGCAGTGAGCAGTTACCAGGCAGCAGTGAGCAGTTGTGAGAGTTTGAGAGCCATTTCATTGCCTATTCACAGTCCATGGAAAAGAGGCCTTACCCTAGCAAGTCTGACATTGCAAATCTGGTCTAATTGGCTATTCATGAGGCAAATGCATGCACAAACCAATACCACAAAGCAGTCACCCTGCTACATGCTACATTAGCACTATCCGGCTTAGTGCACACCAGAGCGGTTCGGCAGCGTTTTGCGATCCACTTGCGGCTGCGGATACGCTTGGGTAATGTATTTCAATGGGCTGGTGCACACCAGAGCGGGAGGCGTTTTGCTGAAACGCATACTCCCGAGGTGAGGCATTTTTTGGATTGCGGAGGCGTTTCTGCCTCCAATGTAAAGTATAGGAAAAACGCAAACCGCTCTGAAAAACGGCAGTTCAGAGCGGTTTTGCAGGCGTTTTTGTTACAGAAGCTGTTCAGTAACAGCTTTACTGTAACAATATATGAAATCTACTACACCAAAAACGCTTTACAAAACCGCAAAATGCTAGGTGAAATGCTACAGAAAAATAAGAAAAAGCGTTTCAAAATCTGCAAGCATTTTGCGGATCTGCTAGCAGTTTTTGGTGTGCTCCAGGCCTCCAGGAGCGCCACGGGGAGGATTCCCAATGCCCCATTTTTATACAACTGGGGGGACCGCAGGGTCCCAGGCTCTCTCACTGCCTGGAAACCACAGCGGCACCCCAGAGGGGGAGGCTGGGTGGCGTGGACGACCCCCCCCAAGTGTGGCCAGCGCCGGGGAGAGCCGACTGCACCCACCTCCCAATATTAAAAACAGGCACTTACCTTAACGTCCATTGCGTTCTGCTACATGCGCATTAATTTGGGGGCACTACATGAGAAAGGAGAGAAGCATGGGTCACCCCGAGCTTTAGAGCTCAGGGCTGGCTCACATACAGCACTCCAGAGGGGGGGGGGGGTGGACAGGCGCACTCACTCCAGGGTTCACACCACCGGAGCAAGCCATCCACCACCTGCCTCCAAAGGATACAAACTGCACAAAATGCTTTCCATGAGAAAATTAATGCGCATGTAGCAGAACCCAATGGACGTTAAGGTAAGTGGCTGTTTTTAATATTAGGAGGTGGGTGCGGACGGCTCTCCCCAGCGCTGGCCACGCTTGGGGGGGGGGCGGCTGTGCCACCCAGCCTCCCACTCCGGGGTGCCGCTGTGGTTTCCAGGCAGCGAGAGAGCACTTTGCAGTATTGGTTTTTGACCCTGCATAGTTTGGCATGCAAAAGCAAATGCATATTTGCATGAGCATTGCCTCATGAATAGCCAATTAGGCCGCATTTGCAAAGCCAGACTTGCTAGGGTTAAACTTGGTGTTTGAGCATGCATACATTTTCTCATGGAAAGCCTACTTCTTCTTGCTTCAAGGTTGAGGCACGTACTCTATTAGATAGATAGATGCGGCGTATGCTACGACGCGGGTTGGCTAGTACCATTTATTTAAATAACAGATTTAAAAGTAGTGCACTCACATGTCGTAAAGAAGTATGATAATCTCATAGAAACAAAGTCCTCTGTTGCTCATGTAACAGCATGAATAGATGGCACTCCAATCACAACAAACATTGATTGCAAGGTGAAGACTGACACCATCAGTATTTTTAGCTATTTATTATCAGAACAGAAAGACATGACAATGATAGCGACATTTCGGAGGGACATCCTCCTTTATCAAGCTCTGTCCATGTCTAAAATACACTCTCAGACTACCGCTATTTATATAAAAAGTATCACAGAGTTTGACCAATTACGTGCATATGTCGTCATATGGCGACCAATCCCCTTGTGTATCACACCAGTGGACCTGATGGGGAACTACTTGTTTATATCCAAAAACGTGTATATGCAATGACGTCTCCGTACAACCAGCCGACCAAAGCTGCCGACGTCTCCGTGCAACCAAAGCTGCCGATCAATGAGAACATCTTAGAAGATGACATCACTCATCCTGCCATGAGGAGGACCGATGGGTAACTAAGATGTCTGTGATGGCTTACAGGAACCGCCCACTAGTCCTACAGCAAGCGAACATGTGGGCGAGATGTAAATAAACCGCCCACATGATCGCTAGATGGTGATGCTGTAGGCGGAGCAGGCCTTCCACCCCTGCTGCCTGGCAAAAGAGAAAGCCAGCGCGAGTAACACAATACAGAGACCAATTACAAACCAATTATCAATACAATATAACTATGAATAGATAATCCTGGCATCCAGCAATGACAATACTAGTCCAAAACATTAAAACATTGACACATTGCCAGCAAACAGAATCAATTATATAAATTGTGTCATGTCGTACTCCATATTCATCCCTCTAGGTTCCAAAGTATCTCGTCTGCATATCCATACAGCCTCTCAATATAATAATTTATTCACTCTATCTCCACTTCTCCTAAGGCAGGGGTCGCCAAACGTTTTGGGTCGAGGGCCAGGTCAACATACTTCAGACTGCTGGGGAGCCGGAGTATACATAAGATGATGTAGAAGTCTTTGTGGGCCAGGCAGTGAAGCATACCCAGGTGACAACCTGCAGTCCAATTGGACAGCAGTGTCACCTGATGTGGAATTTGATTGGAAACCAGCGAATTACTGCTTTCTGGTTTCCATGTGGATGGGTGGAGCCAGCACTGCTATTCCATATATGGACTACCAATATGTAGCTGGCTGCATCTATAAGTAATACATTTTCTGTGTGGGGGGCCAGTAAAAAAGCCTCAGGGGCCCACATTTGGCCCACGGGCCTTAGTTTGAGGACTACTGTCCTAAGGGGACCAACCTATTCTAAAATCTGATACCTCAGTTGGCTAACAGATTGGCCTGCTTTTTTTAAATTAAACGGTACTGCTAGCTCTGTTTTCTATTTTCTGATCATGCTTTTATGGGCTAATAGTCTATCTTTTATTCTTTGGGTCATTTGTCCAATATAAAGAAGGCCACAGGGGACACTTTAAAGAGGAACTGTCGCGAAAATCTTAAAATTTCAAACTCATACAAATAAGAAGTACATTTCATCCAGAGTAAAATGAGCCATACATTACTTTTCTCCTATGTTGCTGTCACTTACAGTAGGTAGTAGACATCTGACACTACTGACAGGTTTTGGGCTAGTCCATCTCTTCACGGGGGATTCTCAGCATGGTCTTTAATGTTTATAAAGACATTCCCTGAAAAAGATTTATACAAAGATGCTGGCCAGCCTCCCTGCTCGCTGCACACTTTTTTGGCAGTTGGACGGAGCAACTGCCATTCACTAAGTGCTTTTAAAAATAAAGATAACCCTGAGAACCCCCATGAGAAGATGGGCTAGTCCAAAATCTGTCATTAATGTCAGATTTCTACAACTTACTGTAAGTGACAGCAACATAGGAGAAAAGTAATGTTTGGCCCATTTTACTCTGAAAGAAACGTACTTCTTATTTGTGTATGCTTACATGTATTTAAAATTTTAAGATTCTCTAGACAGAGGTCCTGTAAGGAATAGATTACATATTTGGAGTTACAATCAAACTGTCCATTAACCATTTAAGCCGCATGGACATGATTGTCACTTCTAGGCGGCTGCTGTGCTGCTGCTGCGTGCACCCGCACGTGCCCGTGCCGTCCCCCAGTAAGCTCGGAGATCAATGAATGGAGACATAGTTCCCATTCATTGATCTAAGTCCTCAGTAGAAAGACCAATGGCTTCTCATCAGAAGACGCAAAAAAAAAGTTTCCCATCCTCCATATGCTTCCTGGAAGCGAGCACTTCACTTCCAGGGCTAAAAAAAAAAAAAATTACTGTGGCCATCTTGTGGCCACATAGTGAAACTACATCTACATACATTTTTTTTTAATAAAATAAACCCACATTATTACATTTAAAATTGACTGTTTACCTCCCGCACCAAAAATTACCCAAATAAAATTTTTAATGAAAAAAAAATTACAATAACCCCCCCTCCTCCCCAATAAATAGTTACCTAAGGGTCTGAACTGTTTTAATATGCGTGTCCTAAGGGTCCTAAGGGAATTAAGTTCATTCATAGATAAACCCCTTTATCTTATCTTTTGTGAGTCTCTTTCAAGTGGCAGAGTCCCAGTAGATTGGCGTACAGCACATGTTTTCCCATTATTTAAAGAGAACCTGTACTGAGTAAAAATATTTAAATTAACACATGAGGTATCTTCAAATGAACATTAAATAGTTACCTTGCCATCAGTTCCTCTCAGAAGCTCACCATTTTCTTCTTACAGTGATCCCTTCCAGTTCTGACAATATTTTGTCAGATCTGAAATATATCAGTTGCTGTCAGTTATAGCTGAGAGGAAAACTGATGTACCAGGTAATGTCCATGTTTCCCTATGGCTTAGGTGGGCGATGTTACAGTTTAACTGTGTGCTGACCAGAAAGCTGTTATGGGTAATGGCCATTTTCAAAATGGAGGACGGAAAATTCCCTTGATCACAGTGAACAAATAGGACGCGGGACAGGAGAAAGACACTGAGGTGTAGACTACATGGAAGGTAAGTATTACTTGTGTATGCTTATTTTGACTTTTAATTTTCATTTCAGGTTTTCTTTAAGAAGGGCAAAAAATCAGATCAAGGAAATTATAGACCAGTAAGCTTGACATCAGTTGTATGCAAACTGTTTGAGGGGTTACTAACTACATACCGTGTTTCCCCGAAAATAAGACCCTGTCTTATATTATTTTGCCCTTCAGAAGATGTGCTAGGGCTTATTTTCGGGGAGGTCTTACATTCCGGGGGGTAGCCAGATCTCCCATTAGTATATAGCCAGATTCCTCCTGGCTATAGCTAAATCCCTATTATATAGCAATTGTACCGGTATATACCGGTATCCTCCTTATATAAGGATTAGTGCCAGGGACATAGCCGGCGCTGGGGACCTGCTCCCTGACCCCCCCGCCCGCCCGTTTGCCCGCTCGTTTGCCCGCTCGCTTGCCCGCTTTACCTCCTAAGTTCTATGCTCCCAGTCCCCTCCATTAAGGAAGTCCGGATCCCCTGCTGCTTTTGCTCCGCATAATTCACTCTGCAGATTAGCGGTAAAGGCAGCTGTTGTAGTCTGGTAAGCGCTGCCCTGAACAGGAAGTTATCTCTGTTTACTTCCTGTACAGGGCGGAGCTGTTCCCGGACTACATGGCTGACGTCACCGCTGATCTGCGGTGTAAATTATACGGAGGTTAAGCAGCAGGGGATTCGGACTTCCTTAATGGAGGGGACTGGGAGCATAGAACTTTGGAGGTAAAGCGGGCAAGCGAGCGGGCAAACGAGCGGGCGGGCGGGTCAGGGAGCAGGTCCCCAGCGCCGGCTATGTCCCTGGCACTAGGCCTTATATAAGGAGGATGGCTTATATTTCGAGCATACTCGAAATATAAGCTAGGTCTTATTTTCAGAGTAGGTCTTAAATTCGGGGAAAGACGGTAGTAGTTACATGACTTCATAGTAGAAAATAATCATATTTCTCAGCATCAGCATGGGTTTACTAAAGACAGGTCCTGTTTGACTAACATGCTCAGCTTTTAAGAGGTAGTGAACGCTAATGTGGATATTGGGAATGCTGTAGATGTGATACACTTGGACTTTGCTAAGGCCTTCGACACTGTTCCCCACAAAAGTCTGGTGCAAAAGTTGAGGATGAAAGGACTGGGGCAGAGTCTGTGTGCATGGACAGGGAACTGGCTAATGGACAGAAAACAAAGAGCAATGGGGTCCCACAGGGGTCTGTACTGGGTCCAGTGCTCTTCAATTTATTTATTAATGACCTAGTAGAAGCAGTAGAAAGCAATGTTGCTATTTTTACAGATGATACAAACTCTCAGGAAGATAGTGACATATTGCAACAGGATCTGGATAGGATGGCTATATGGGCACATAAATGGCAGATTAAATTCAATGTTGAAAAATGTAAAGTCATGCATTTTGGTCATACCAATGGTCTAGCACCATACAGGGCCGGTTTAACCAACAATGGGGCCCCAGGGCAAAATAAACCTAGGGGGCCCCCCCAACATATACCCCAGAACAAAAATCGGCATTAGGGGACCTTTTTTGCAGCTGGAATAGTCAGGGTGTGAAGTCCCAATCGGTCGGAGCTCCACATTCTGGCTATCCCAGCCTGCATGGGGGACAAGGGGTTAAAAAGTTTCAGGAGGGGGACCCCACATATTTTTTTTTTTAAATTCCCACACTCTAAACATAAAAAAAAATGGGAAAATAGAAAAAAATTCCAGGGATCTTCATACAGCCATATTGCGGCTGTATAGCGATCCCTGGCCAAAGCGCTGCGGCTGCGTATAGACCCCCTGGAAACCCCTTCAGGAAATGTATTGCACTTTCGTTTGATGCATGTAAAATTACACTACCGTTAGGTCTGCAACTAAAAGTGACATTTACCGCATTTAAAAGTATACTTTTTTCCTTCGAAACTTTAAAATCGATTTTCTCAAAAACTATAAGGTCTTTTTGAAAAAAAAAAATTTTCTCTTATTCCTAATGATCATAGCCTGCAAATTTAGGGTTTCTAGCATTTAAGGTGGATTTGCTATCAACCATTAAAGTCGACAGGTTTTTAAATGTGTATTTTTTTTCCTTTGAAACTTTAAAATCGATTTTCTCAAAAACTATAAGGCCGATTTGAAAAAAATTTTTTTCCTCTTGAAGCCACTGGGGGCCCCTACAAGCTCTGGGGCACTGGGGCAGCTGCCTCCTCTGCCTCTATGGTAGCGCCGGCCCTGGCACCATACAAAATAAATGGAATACAGTTGGGGACATCAAACTTGGAGAAGGACTTAGGAGTACTCATCGACAACAAGTTAAATAATCGTATTCAATGCCAACCCTCTGCAGCTAAAGCTAATAACATTTTGGGATGCATTAAAAGGGAAATAAAAACTTAAGATGCTAGCATAATATTGCCCCTGTTTAACTCTCTAGTAAGACCACATCTGGAATATGGAATTCAGTTATGGATACCACATCACAGGAAAGATATTGCGGTTTTAGAGCAGGTGCAGACATGAGCAACAAAATTGATATGAGGGATGGAAGGTCTCACTTACCAAGAAAGATTAGATAAACTGGGTTTATTTAGTCTAGAGAAAAGACACCTTAAGGGGCCCATACACCTAACGATTTTCCCGACGATATACAGCAGATTCGATCACTGTGATCGAATCTGCTGTGAAATCGTTGCGCAAACGCTGACAGAACGATCGATTTCCATCCGAAATCAATCGTTACATAGTTACATAGTTATTTTGGCTGAAAAAAGACATACGTCCATCGAGTTCAACCAGTACAAAGTACAACTCCAGCCCGTCCCCCACATACCCCTGTTGATCCAGAGGAAGGCGAAAAAAAACCCTCCAGGCATGGTCCAATTAGCCCCAAATGGGAAAAATTCCTTCCTGACTCCAGATGGCAATTAGATAAAATCCCTGGATCAACATCATTAGGCATAACCTAGTAATTGTAGCCATGGATGTCTTTCAACGCAAGGAAAGCATCTAAGCCCCTTTTAAATGCAGGTATAGAGTTTGCCATAACGACTTCCTGTGGCAATGCATTCCACATCTTAACCACTCTTACTGTAAAGAACCCTTTCCTAAATAAATGGCTAAAACGTTTTTCCTCCATGCGCAGCTCATGTCCTGTCCTTTGAGAAGGCCTAGGGACAAAAAGCTCATCCGCCAAGCTATTATATTGCCCTCTAATGTATTTATACATGTTAATTAGATCTCCTCTAAGGCGTCTTTTCTCTAGACTAAATAAACCCAGTTTATCTAACCTTTCTTGGTAAGCTAGACCTTCCATCCCACGTATCAATTTTGTAGCTCGTCTCTGCACCTGCTCTAAAACTGCAATATCTTTTTTGTAATGTGGTGCCCAGAACTGAATTCCATATTCCAGATGTGGCCTTACTAGAGAGTTAAACAGGGGCAATATTATGCTAGCATCTCGAGTTTTTATTTCCCTTTTAATGCATCCCAAAATTTTGTTCGCTTTAGCTGCAGCGGCTTGGCATTGAGTACGATTATTTAACGTGTTGTCGATGAGTACTCCTAAGTCCTTCTCCAAGTTTGATGTTCCCAACTGTATCCCATTTATTTTGTATGGTGCTAGACCATTGGTACGACCAAAATGCATGACTTTACATTTGTCAACATTGAATTTCATCTGCCATGTATGTGCCCATATAGCCATCCTATCCAGATCCTGTTGCAATATGACACTATCTTCCTGAGAGTTGATGATTCTGCACAATTTTGTATCATCTGCAAAAATAGCAACATTGCTCACTACTGCATCTACTAGGTCAATAATAAATAAATTGAAGAGCACTGGACCCAGTACAGACCCCTGTGGGACCCCACTGCTAACAGTCTCCCATTTTGAGTACGATCCATTGACCACAACTCTTTGTTTTCTGTCCATTAGCCAGTTCCCTATCCATGCACACAAACTCTTCCCCAGTCCTTGCATCCTCAACTTTTGCACCAGACTTCTGTGGGGAACAGTGTCGAAGGCCTTTGCAAAGTCCAAGTATATCACATCTACAGCATTCCCAATATCCATATTAGCATTCACTACCTCATAAAAGCTGAGCATGTTAGTCAAACAGGACCTGTCTTTAGTAAACCCATGTTGATGCTGAGAAATAAGATTATTTTCTACTATGAAGTCATGTATAGTATCTCTTAGTAACCCCTCAAATAGTTTGCATACAACTGATGTTAAGCTTACAGGTCTATAATTTCCTGGATCAGATTTTTTGCCCTTCTTAAATAATGGGAAAACGTGGGCTGTACGCCAATCCACTGGGACTCTGCTAGTTGATCGGTCTGTGCGGAAGATTTCGCTCGATCGCCGGCGGGTCGGGAGTGCATCGATTACTAGGTAATGCCCAGTGATGTTGATCCAGGGATTTTATCTGATTGCCATCTGGAGTCGGGAAGGAATTTTTTCCCTTTTGGGGCTAGTTGGACCATGTCTTGTAAGGGTTTTTCGCCTTCCTCTGGATCAACAAGCATATGTGAAGGAGCAGGCTGGTGTTGTACTTTGTTCTCTAGTTGAACTTGATGGACGTTATTCTTTTTTCAACCCAATTAACTATGTAACTATGTATCTATGTTAGATGGTATATTACGAACATTTTTTAAATTATAAGCTTGTAAGTAGTGATGGACGCAAAACAGAAAAAATGCACACTTATTTCCAAATAAAATATTGGCGCCATACATTGTGATAGGGACATAATTTAAATGGGGTAATAACCGTGAGCTATCATGGCCGAAACCTGAGAAATAATTAATTTTACAAAAAATGTTCTTAATATTCCTGTAAAAATGCATCTAGAAAAAATAATTCTTAGCAAAATGTACCACCTAAAGAAAGCCTAATTGGTTACATAGTTATTTTGGTTGAAAAAAGACATATGTCCATCGAGTTCAACCAGAGGTGGCAGAAAAAACAAGATATACAGTGGGTTGCAAAAGTATTCGGCCCCCTTGAAGTTTTCCACATTTTGTCACATTACTGCCACAAACATGCATCAATTTTATTGGAATTCCACGTGAAAGACCAATACAAAGTGGTGTACATGTGAGAAGTGGATCCAAAATCATACATCATTCCAAACATGTCTTACAAATAAATAACTGCAAAGTGGGGTGTGCGTAATTATTCGGCCCCCCGAGTCAATACTTTGTAGAACCACCTTTTGCTGCAATTACAGCTGCCAGTCTTTTTAGGGTATGTCTCTACCAGCTTTGCACATCTAGAGACTGAAATCCTTGGCCATTCTTCTTTGCAAAACAGCTCCAGCTCAGTCAGATTAGATGGACAGCGTTTGTGAACAGCAGTTTCAGATCTTGCCACAGATTCTCGATTGGATTTAGATCTGGACTTTGACTGGGCCATTCTAACACATAGATATGTTTTGTTTTAAACCATTACATTGTTACCCTGGTTTTATGTTTAGGGTCATTGTCCTGCTGGAAGCTGAACCTCCGCCCCAGTCTCAAGTCTTTTGCAGTCTCCAAGAGGTTTTCTTCCAAGTTTGCCCTGTATTTGGCTCCATCCATCTTCCCATCAACTCTGACCAGCTTCCCTTTCCCTGCTGAAGAGATGCACCCCCCAAGCATGATGCTGCCACCACCATATTTGACAGTGGGGATGGTGTGTTCAGAGTAATGTGCAGTGTTAGTTTTCTGCCACACATAACGTTTTGCATTTTGGCCAAAAAGTTCCATTTTGGTCTCATCTGACCAGAACACCTTCTTCCACATGGTTGCTGTGTCCCCCACATGGCTTGTGGCAAACTACAAATGGGACTTCTTATGCTTTCTGTTAACAATGCCTTTCTTCTTGCCACTCTTCCATAAAGGCCAACTTTGTACAGTGCATGACTAATAGTTGTCCTATGGACAGAGTCTCCCACCTGAGCTGTAGATCTCTGCAGATCGTCCAGAGTCACCATGGGCCTCTTGACTGCATTTCTGATCAGCGCTCTCCTTGTTTGGCCTGTGAGTTTAGGTGGATGGCCTTGTCTTGGTAGGTGTACAGTTGTGCCATACTCCTTCCATTTCTGAATGATCGCTTGAACAGTGCTCCGTGGGATGTTCAAGGCTTTGGAAATCTTTTTGTAGACTAAGGCTAGGTTTCCACTTGTGCGTTTGCTCTCAGTTTTTCTGCTCAGAAAATTCGCATACATTTTAAAACCAATAGTAGTGAATGGACCTGTTTCCACTCTATGCGAATTTTCTGGCGCGTCGGCATGCGTAAAAAAATCTGAGACCCTGCATCAGATTTTCGCCCGTCGTGCGCGATTCGTCCACGAATCGCCTGTAATATATTTCAATGGCATCGCATACGAACGCGATATTTCGCATAGTTTAAGCGATTCGGACCGTTGTACCCAGCATGCTGATGATGATGTATTTCCTCTTCCTGTTTCCTCCGATCGACAGAGAGATAGAGAAAGCAAGCTGTCAACATGCAGAGGAGTGTTTATGATATAGAGGAGCTGGTAGCTCAGATACAGGCGCACCCCTGCTTGTATGACAAGGGACACAAAGATTACAAAGACATTCATATGGCCAGAAGACTTTGGGAAGAGATTGCGTCATCTTTTTTCAGCAATTGGAACGAAATGACACCAAAACAGCAAAATCTCAAAAGTAAGTGAAATGGCTGTTTATTATGAGTAGTAGTGTTGCAGCAGTAGTAGTATGTTTATGTAGTGACCACACCCGGGCCCCAGGTGCAACAGAGGGCCCTATAGGGCCTATTTTGTGTACATTCGCCACTAGTAGTGTTGCAGCAGTAGTAGTATTTTTATGTAGTGACCACACCCGGGCCCCAGGTGCAGCAGAGGGCCCTATAGGGCCTATTATGTGTACATTCGCCACTAGTAGTGTTGCAGCAGTAGTAGTATTTTTATGTAGTGACCACACCCGGGCCCCAGGTGCAGCAGAGGGCCCTATAGGGCCTATTTTGTGTACATTCGCCACTAGTAGTGTTGCAGCAGTAGTAGTATTTTTATGTAGTGACCACACCCGGGCCCCAGGTGCAGCAGAGGGCCCTATAGGGCCTATTATGTGTACATTCGCCACTAGTAGTGTTGCAGCAGTAGTAGTATTTTTATGTAGTGACCACACCCGGGCCCCAGGTGCAGCAGAGGGCCCTATAGGGCCTATTATGTGTACATTCGCCACTAGTAGTGTTGCAGCAGTAGTAGTATTTTTATGTAGTGACCACACCCGGGCCCCAGGTGCAGCAGAGGGCCCTATAGGGCCTATTATGTGTACATTCGCCACTAGTAGTGTTGCAGCAGTAGTAGTATGTTTAGTATGGCCCCAGTTATACACTCCACTTTTGTGTACAATGTTGTATACAATCTCAGTGGTTAAATTAAAAATTAAAAGCAATGCAATACTTTGCAGACAAGGCAAATTTATTTTTTTAATTGCCATGGGAAAAAGTAGAAACAAAGTTGAACACAGTGTCTATTGCACACACATTTATAACATTTTACATGGTATTTTCCTCATAGGACATCACACCTTCAGGAGAATTAAAATAATTGGCTAGGTGATCACGATAAAATAGGGCCTGATTTGCAGACCTACCATTATCAACAGTTGTCACATCCTGGAGGGGCCTTGTATCAACATCATCCATGGTACACGGTTCATGGTACCTCAGATAGTTGTGTAAGATACATGCTGCCTTCACCACTGCTACAGCAGTATCGGTCTTTAAATTGATAGCAGTGTGGAGCACTCGCCATTTGTTACTTAAGATGCCGAAGGCACATTCTACCATCCTTCTTGCGTACGTTAGGCGAGTGTTGTAATTTCTTTTCACATCGGTTAAGCCTCTGCATCCGTATGGCCTCATGACATGAGTAGAGAGGGCGAAGGCCTCATCAGCCACAAATACGTATGGGCATGGAGGTGAAGTGGTGCGAGGTAAGGGTGTAGGAGTTGGTAAGTTCAGTGATCCATCCTCCAGAGCGTAATGGAAATTTGTATGTCTAAACACAAAAGAATCACTGGAACTACCATATGCACCTACGTCGATATAGATGAAGCGGTACTCAGAATCTGCGACAGCCATTAAAACAATAGAAAAATATTTTTTATAATTAAAGAACTTAGTACCACTTGCTGGAGGCATCACAAGCCTAATATGTTTACCGTCAATGGCACCTACACAATTTGGAAAACTACAGTTTTTCCAGAATTTTTGTGCAATGTCCTCCCACATTGACGTGTCTGGAACAAACATGTAGGTGGCATGGAGTCTGCTCCACAAAACTTTGCAAGTGTTCTTAACTATGTTGGATATGGTGGCTTTGCCTAAGCGAAAGGCGAAATGCAAAGATGCATAAGAATTTCCTGTAGCCAGAAATCTGTAAAAAAAAATAATGAATATGAAATATAGTTGATGTTATACAAAGATCATATTTCTTGTATGTTTTCACATGGCATTTAATAAACAAAAATTTCTTTTGTGCTTTTTCAACAGTAGAGGAAGTGAAAATGAAGTGGAGATCCCTCAAGGACACATTCAAAAAGGAACTTGAAAAACAAAAAAAAATGGAACGTAGTGGAGCTGGTGCACATTTCAAGCCCAAATACCGCCATTATGACTTGCTCACCTTTCTTATTCCATGCTTCGAGGCTAGAAGGTAAGTTACAATGCATCCATATACTAATCTTGTGTATGTACAGTACAGACCAAAAGTTTGGACACAACTTCTCATTCAGAGAGTTTTCTTCATTTTCATGACTATGAACATTGTTGATTCACACTAAAAGGTAACTGTACTATTAATAATACATGTTGAAGTATAGTACATAATCAAAAATTGTGCAACAAGTAAAAATATGTTATATTATAGGTTCTTCAAAGTAGCCACCTTTTGCTTTGATTACTGCTTTGCACACTCTTGGCATTCTCTTGATGAGATTCAAGAGGTAGTCACCAAAAATGGTCTTCCAACATTGTAACGAGTTCCCAGGGATACTTTGCTCTAGTTGGCCCTTTTGAGTTCACTCTGCGGTCCATCAATGTTCATAGTCATGAAAATGCAGAAAATTCTTTGAATGAGAAGGTGTGTCCAAACCTTGGGTCTGTAGTGTATATCTGTATAGTCATTTATTTTTTTTATTTTTTTTTTAATTCTAGCACAGAGGATAGCTTGCCGCTAACTCCACAAACTATTAATGTGGATGATGATGTTGATGATACTCAAATGAGCATAAATTCATCCGGAGATGCAAGTGACCTGAACATCATGACAAATTCTGATGAACAAGCGGCAAACACTCGTAGGTCTCTGAAATCGACCAGTAGTAGTGAGAGTGTGACAGCAGCTAAGAAAACTAAAGTGACAAGCTCAAGAAAAGTAGTCCAAGCTGAGAAAGATGTTGGGGACAATGCTCCATTCCAAGGACTACTGGAATACTTGAAAGACAACAAAGACAAGCAGATGCAATACATAGAGAGGGAAGAAAGTGATTCATATGTCATAGTTAAGTCAGCTATTCCACATCTTAAAAAAATTGATTCCGAATTTTTCCCAGAATTTCATGCCGATCTGATTAATCTGTGTAGAAAATATGTCACTAAAACTCAGACCAAGCAACAACGGGCACTAGGTAACGATGGGAATAGGTATGGTCAAATGCAGCAAGAGTTGTACAGACCACCTGCACAACCTTATCGTACAAACCAATCAAACACCAACCCACAAACCCAATCTGTAAACAGTATGGGTGCCAACACCCTACCGAACCCAACATATCATACTTTGCAACCTGCTCAACGTTCCGATTACATGCAATCTGAACCTTCCTTCACACAGTCTTTATTTAGCTTGGATGACAAGGATGAGTGAGATGTTCTGTACTAAAAAAAAATTCACATGTAACATTGTTGCGGATCGCCAAATGTTTTAGTTTGGTTTTAGTATTTAGTAATAAAATATTTTTGAATGTTACTTTTTTATACAGAGGGAACATAGAGGATCGTTAGGATACAGAAGGTTTTTCCACCTTCTACTGCAAATGTTTTTTTTTTGCTTTTACAAAAAAAACATAGTACGTTCATGTAAATTTAAAGGTGCAGACAGTGCATGGTAAACAACGTCCCTGGAGGGTACTCACTTCTGGAGAGAAAAGCATCTTCTCTTGTCCTACTCCATGCCACAATGGACTCACTGTAGGAATCGGAAAATCAGACGTATGTCTTCCATGTGCATCACCAAAAGTATTGTGGAATGGACTAGTTCAAAGGAAGCCAACTTCGGTTTCAAGAACCTTACAATTCGCCGGTGAATATGAGCTAGAGAGGTTTTTTTGGGAGTACAGTGCAATTTGGCTACGCATAAAATGAACCACACAAAAGGTAACAAATATACGTTTACATTTATAACGTGATTTGTTACCTGTTGTGTTGTTCATATTATAGCAAAAAAACTATTGTTTACTCGACTACACTTCTTTAGGTCCACTGTGCTACATTCCATGTAGTACATTGTCACACATTGACATGACCTATGGCGTTCTCTACATTTTTCTATGTTTAAATGTGGAAAAACAATTGACACCTGTTCTTTTCAATTATTGTTGACTATTGGTTAATATAAAGTTTACTACAACATTTGAGCGATCTGATGTTTGTGCGTTCAAGTCTGCTTTGATTTTGTTGGTCATGGAAATTACCAATAACAAAGGTGTTATTTTGCAAAGAAAAATAAAATAAAAAGTTATGTTAATTACTTGTATTGTAGCTTATTGTCTCAAATGTCATGTCCCTTGCCATTTCCAGTTTGTACAATACAAAAACACAAACACTGCATAGCTGTCCATTTCATCAAGGTAAAGACACACAAGTGCATACAATGTGCTTATATAACTACATGAACTACGATCCCACAAACGATTCCCCTTTGTGACAATTCTCTCTGCTTTACAACACAATATTAACTTTAGAGCCAAGTGATTTTGGCTCCCCCTTCTACAAACCTGGTCCTGGTACAAGCTTTCACAGCTGCAATAGAGGTGGCCACAAGGCATAGGTCAAGGGCCACCATCAACAGAGGATAAGCTGAATTTCTAAACACAGGTAAGTCACCTATCACCTACTCCACTCATGATATGTCTACACTACTCCTGACCTTCCCTTGCTGCTATTACACATACATACATACATATATATATATATATATATATATATATATATATATATATATATATATATATGTATATATGTATATATATATATATATATATATATATATATATACTTAGGTTGAATATATGGTTCTATTACCTTAAAGTCACCAATAGTTGCTCCTCAGGAGAGATAGCAAGGCGAAAGTAGGTGTCCTGCTTCTTCAGATCTACACCGACAATGTGGAGCAGTTTATCAAACCTTGGAGGGAAAAAAACAAATTTTTGTACCAAAACAATCTAATTACATATTAGATACAGTATTTACAAATACAACACACAATGGTACTTACATAGGTATAGACATGCGAGTGTACATGAAGAACTTCTCAGGATGGACTCTCAGGTCTCGGTACAGCATTGAAAATTGGCCTTTGAGAGGCCTCTCAATAAGGATCGGATGCACCCAGTATCTGTGCTGTCTACGTGCAATCCTTCTTCTCCTCCTCATATTTTGCAGCCGCATCATTAGCATACCTAGCATTGCTACTACCAAAACCTCCTCAAAAGCAAGGATAGGAATCAAAGGATTCATTTTGAAACACAGCAGCATAAAACACCTCCTCTCTCTCTCGACTACTACAACCAACAAAGAAGGTAAAAAAAAAAGCAGGAAGTTGTCATCAGTCAGGACATTGTCACTAATCTGTTGTTGCTAGGCAAAACCAGCTTTCAGAAATTTCGTGTGCGAAAATTCGCATAAAATTTGCATAGAATATTTTATGCGATTTTTCGCATATCAGAAAAATCGTGCGCGATTATTCAGAACGATTTTTTTCTGCTACAGTGGAAACAAGGCCTAAGCCTGTTTTAAATTTCTCAATAACTTGATCCCTGACCTGTCTTGTGTGTTCTTTGGACTTCACGGTGTTGTTGCTCCCAATATTCTCTTAAACAACCTCTGAGGCCCTCACAGAGCAGCTGTATTTGTACTGACATTAGATTGCACACAGGTGCACTCTATTTAGTCATTAGCACTCATCAGGCAATGTCTATAGGCAACTGACTGCACTCAGATCAAAGGGGGCCAAATAATTATGCACACACCACTTTGCAGTTATTTATTTGTAAAAAAATGTTTGGAATCATGTATTATTTTCGTTCCACTTCTCATGTGTACACCACTTTGTGTTGGTCTTTCATGTGGAATTCCAATACAATTGATTCATGTTTGTGGCAGTAATATGACAAAATGTGGAAAACTTCAAGGGGGCCGAATACTTTTGCAACCCACTGTAGATCAATTCATTGTGATAATTAGTGATAAAGTTATTGGCGAATGAATGGGAGGTGAAAATTGCTCTGATGCATAAGGTGAAAAATACCTACGGGCTGAAATGGTTAATATTACATTTTGTATTATTATATGGCTGCATGATATAACTAACTTTGACAACATTATTACAATGTGCACATCCTAAACATGGGGGATTTGTGTACCATTGAGTCTACCTGATTGAATTTGTCTCTTTTTAGTGCCCAAATCTGCATGAACTAGTTTGTTTTTCAATGTGGGTGCACATTAACCATTTCAGCCCGCAGGGATTTTTCACCATATGCATCAGAGCAATTTTCACCTTCCATTCATTCTCTAATAACGTTATCACAATTTATTGATCTATATCCTGTTTTTTTCCGCCACTAATTAGGCTTTCTTTGGGTGGTATATTTTGCTAAGAATTTTTTTTTTTATAAATGCATTTTAACAGGAATATATAAATACAGAGGGGCTGCAGCACACAACAGGAAAACAAGTGACAGGGGCTCTTGGTTACGCTTTAACGCGTTTAACCACTTGAGGACCACAGTCTTTTCGCCCCTTAAGGACCAGAGCCTTTTTCTCCATTCAGACCACTGCAGCTTTCATGGTTTATTGCTCGGCCATACAACCTACCACCTAAATGAATTTTACCTCCTTTTCTTGTCACTAATACAGCTTTCTTTTGGTGCTATTTGATTGCTGCTGCGAATTTTAGTTTTTATTATATTCATCAAAAAAGACATGATTTTTGTGAAAAAAATGACTTTTTTAACTTTCTGTGCTGACATTTTTCAAATAAAGTAAAATTTCCTATACATTTGAGCGTGAAAGTTATTCTGCTACATGTCTTTGATAAAAAAAAAAACATTCAGTGTATATTTATTGGATTGGGTAAAAGTTATAGCGTTTACAAACTATGGTGCCAAAAGTGAATTTTCCTATTTTCAAGCATCTCTGACTATTCTGACCCCCGTCATGTTTCATGAGGTGCTAAAATTCCAGGATAGTATAAATACCCCCCAAATGACCCCATTTTGGAAAGAAGACATCCCAAAGTATTCACTGAGAGGCATGGTGAGTTCATAGAAGATTTTATTTTTTGTCACAAGTTAGAGGAAAATGACACTTTGTGACAAAAAAAAAAAAAAAGTTTCCATTTCTTCTAACTTGCGACAAAAAAAAAATGAAATCTGCCACGGACTCACTATGCTCCTCTCTGAATACCTTGAAGTGTCTTCTTTCCAAAATGGGGTCATTTGTGGGGTGTGTTCACTGTCCTGGCATTTTGGGGGGTGCCTAATTGTAAGCACCCCTGTAAAGCCTAAAGATGCTCATTGGACTTTGGGCCCCTTAGCGCAGTTAGGCTGCAAAAAAGTGCCACACATGTGGTATTGCCGTACTCAGGAGAAGTAGTGTAATGTGTTTTGGGGTGTATTTTTACACATACCCATGCTGGGTGGGAGAAATATCTCCGTAAATGACAATTTTTTGATTTTTTTTACACACAATTGTCTATTTACAGAGATATTTCTCCCACTCAGCATGGGTATGTGTAAAAATACACCCCAAAACACATTATACTACTTCTTCTGAGTACGGCGATACCACATGTGTGGCACTTTTTTGCAGCCTAACTGCGCTAAGGGGCCCAAAGTCCAATGAGTACCTTTAGGATTTCACAGGTCATTTTGCGACATTTGGTTTCAAGACTACTCCTCACGGTTTAGGGCCCCTAAAATGCCAGGGCAGTATAGGAACCCCACAAATGACCCCATTTTAGAAAGCAGACACCCCAAGGTATTCCGTTAGGAGTATGGTGAGTTCATAGAAGATTTTTTTTTTTGTCACAAGTTAGCGGAAATTGATTTTAATTGTGTTTTTTCACAAAGTGTCATTTTCCGCTAACTTGTGACAAAAAAATAAAATCTTCTATGAACTCACCATACTCCTAACAGAATACCTTGGGGTGTCTTCTTTCTAAAATGGGGTCATTTGTGGGGTTCCTATACTGCCCTGGCATTTTAGGGGCCCTAAACCGTGAGGAGTAGTCTTGAAACCAAATGTCGCAAAATGACCTGTGAAATCCTAAAGGTACTCATTGGACTTTGGGCCCCTTAGCGCACTCAGGGTGCAAAAAAATGCCACACATGTGGTACCGCCGTACTCAGGAGAAGTAGTATAATGTGTTTTGTGGTGTATTTTTACACATACCCATGCTGAGTGGGAGAAATATCTCTGTAAATGACAATTGTTTGATTTTTTTTACACACAATTGTCCATTTACAGAGAGATTTCTCCCACCCAGTATGGGTATGTATAAAAATACACCCCAAAACACATTATACTACTTCTTCTGAGTACGGCGATACCACATGTGTGACACTTTTTTGCAACCTTAGGCCTAACGTCCTATTTACAGGTCATTTTGAGGCATTTGGATTCTAGACTACTCCTCACGGTTTAGGGCCCCTAAAATGCCAGGGCAGTATAGGAACCCTACTAGTGACCCATTTTAGAAAGAAGACACCCCAAGGTATTCTGTTAGGAGTATGGTGAGTTCATAGAAGATTTGTTTTTTGTTACAAGTTAGCGGAAAATGACACTTTGTGAAAAAAAAATTACAAATCAATTTCCGCTAACTTGTGACAAAAAATAAAATCTTCTATGAACTCATCATACACCTAACAGAATACCTTGGGGTGTCTTCTTTCTAAAATGGGGTCACTTGTGGGGTTCCTATACTGCCCTGCCATTTTAGGGGCCCTAAACCGTGAGGAGTAGTCTGAAAACCAAATGCCGCAAAATGACCCTTGAAATCCTAAAGGTACTCATTGGACTTTGGACCCCTTAGCGCAGTTAGGGTGCAAAAAAGTGTCACACATGTGGTATAGCCGTTCTCAGGAGAAGTAGTATAATGTGTTATGGGGTGTATTTTTACATATAACCATGCTGGGTGGGAGAAATATCTTTGTAAATGACACATTTTTGATTTTTTTTAAACACAATTGTCCATTTACAGAGAGATTTCTCCCACCCAGCATGGGTATGTGTAAAAATACACCACAAAACACATTATACTACTTCTCCTGAGTACGGTGATACCACATGTGTGACACTTTTTTGCAGCCTAGGTGCGCTAAGGGGCCTAACGTCCTATTCACAGGTCATTTTGAGGCATTTGTTTTCTAGACTACTCCTCACGGTTTAGGGCCCCTAAAATGCCAGGGCAGTATAGGAACCCCACAAGTGACCCCATTGTAGAAAGAAGACACCCCAAGGTAATCCGTTAGGTGTATGGTGAGTTCATAGAAGATTTTATTTTTTGTCACAAGTTAGTGAAAAATGACACTTTGTGAAAGAAACAATAAAAATTGATTTCCGCTAACTGTTACGCTATGGGCGATCAGGGGGCAGGGGGGGGGGAGAAATCAGTGTGCTTGGTGCAGACTAGGGTGGCTGCAGCCTGCCCTGGTGGTCCCTCGGACACTGGGACCACCAGGGCAGGAGGCAGCAAGTATAATAGGCTTTGTATACATTACAAAGCCTATTATACTATTTACATGCGGCGATCCGGGTGCTAGTAACCCGCCGGCGCTTCCGAACGGCCGGCGGGTTACAGCGTGAGGGGGGCGGAGCCAGTCGCCGGCGGCTGATCGCGTCACTAATGACGCGATCGCCGCATAACCACGCCTGCCGCCGCCTACGCCGATGGGCGTATTGCGGTCGTTTGGGCCCAGTCTTTGCCGCCGCCCATCGGCTGGGGGCGGTCGGCAAGTGGTTAAGCTCACCATGCCAAAAGCCCAAGGGTCAACTAAATAGGAGAAATAAAATTAAAAACATTTCACCTTCTACTAGCTATTAACTGAACTATGAGCTCCGCTCATTTATATGCTAAACTGTGCTAGAGGTGGGCGTGGTTATGCACGCTCACAGAATAATGCACGCTCACAAAATAATATATGTCTGGGGGTTGAGCAGCACAAACCAAATTTTATGCAATACTATGCAAAGCATGCACACAGCACTGGAGAACCCCAATCTCCTTAAGAAACGAAATTTCATTCCTCCCATTTAGTTGACCCTTGGGCTTTAGGCATAGTTCCCACTAGAACACTTGCTTTGCATAGTATTGCATAAAATTTGGTTTGTGCTCCGCATCCCCCTGACATATATTATTTCCCCCTGTGAGCGTGCATAACCACGCCCACCTCTAGCACAGTTAAGCATGTAAATGAGTGGAGCTCATAGTTCAATTAGTAGCTAGTAGAAGGTGAGGTGTTTTTAATTTCATTTCTCCCATTTAGTTGACCCTTGGGCTTCCCACTAGAACGCTGATAAAAACTAGCATTTTTGCCTGGTTAGCGTAGGACTCACCAGATCGGGGACACTTTCGCACAGTTGGTGAGCTTAAACGCGTTAAAGCGTAACCAAGAGCCCCTGTCACTGTTTTCCTGTTGTGTGCTGCATATATTTCTTATGGAGATTGGGGTTCTCCAGTGCTGCGTGCATGCTTTGCATAGTATTGCATAAAATTTGGTTTGTGCTGCTCATCCCCTGACATATATTATTTTCCCCTGTGAGCATGCATAACCACTCCCACCTCTAGCACAGTTAAAGCCAATGGGTACTGCTTAAAAAATAAAAAAAGGTCAGATACTCACCTAAGGAGAGGGAAGGCTCGGTCCTAATGAGCCTTCCCTCTCCTCTCCCGGTGCCCTCGGTGCTCCACTGACTCCCCGTTCGCGTCCGCCGCCGCAGGGACTTCGGAGGTCTTCGGAAGCACTCGGGCCGCCATTCGAAAGCTCCATACTACGCACGCGTGATTGCGTCATAGATGATGCTTGCGCATGCGTAGTATGGAGCGGCCCGTCTTCGGGAGCCCGAGTGCTCCCGAAGGCTTCCGAAACATCCCTTCGGCTGCGGAAGTGGCAGTATTTGACCGAACTGGTCGAATACTGCTACGGGGGATACTGCGCGGAACCGGGCACCGGGAGAGGAGAGGGAAGGCTCATTAGGACCGAGCCTTCCCTCTCCTTAGGTGAGTATCTGACTTTTCTATTTTTTAAGTGGTAAACATTCACTTTAAGCATATAAATGAGCGGAGCTCATAGTTCAGTTAGTAGCTAGTAGAAGGTGAGGTGTTTTTAATTTCATTTCTCCCATTTAGTTGACCCTTTGGCTTTTGGCATGGTTCCCATTAGAACACTGATAAAAACTAGCATTTTTTCCTGGTTAGAGTAGGACTCACCAGATCAGGGACACTTTGGCGCAGTTGGTGAGCTTAAACGCGTTAAAGCGTAACCAAGAGCCCCTGTAACTGTTTTCCTGTTGTGTGCTGCAGCCCCTCTGTATTTATATATTTCTTATAGAGATTGGGGTTCTCCAGTGCTGCGTGCATACTTTGCACAGTATTGCATAAAATTTGGTTTGTGCTGCTCATCCCCCTGAGATATTTTAACAGGAATATTGAGAAAAAATGGAAAAAAATCCTTATTTCTCAGTTTTCAGCCATTATAGCTTTAAAATAATACATGCTACCATAATTAAAACCTATGTATTTTATTTGCCCGTTTGTCTCGGCTATTACACCATTTAAATTTTGTCCCTATCACAATGTATGGCGCCAATATTTTATTTGGAAAGAAACGTGCATTTTTTCAGTTTTGCGTCCATCACTATTTACAAGCTTATAATTTTAAAAATGTTTGTAGTATACCCCCTTCACATGCATATTTAAAAAGTTCAGACCCTTAGGTAACTATTTATGTTTTTTTTTTTGATTAACATTTTTTTTTTATTAAAAATTTTATTTGGGTAATTTTTTGGTGTTGGGAAATAAACAGTTAATTTTTAATGTTATAATATGTGTAAATTGGCATGAAAAATGTATGTAGGGGGCACATGCGCGGCGCGCTAGCGGAAGGAAACAACCCGATGTAGCTCCGCTCAGCCTATGCTCATCTAACCGCTTTTTGGGGTGATACAAGCACCGAACTTAGCCAAATCTTTTAGACACCCCTGCCCAACAACCGGGTGTATGTCACAGAGGAGAAAAACGGGCGCAACATCACGGCAGAGAGTGGTAACCGACTACCTTCTTAGACCGAGAGCCTCCATGATGTCAACCCAAGATGGCCGCGCCTCTCCTACGCACTCTCAAAACTCACTGTCCGATGCTGGAGCTGACTGGCCAAGTGATAAATCGGAAAATCCCCGCAGCCTCACCAAACAAGACCTGGAAGACAGCCTGGAGCGAATGTACACCAAGCTTGCAGGGAAGTTCCAAGCTGAACTCAGAAGAGTTGAAACATCCCTAACTCAAGAGCTGTCTTCTCTCGGTTCTAGAACCGACACATTAGAAACAAAGCATGATGGCTTACTCCTGTCACACAAAAAACTACAGGCGGACCACACTAACATCCGGGAAACTGTTCGGGAACTGCAGAATCAATCTGAAGATCTGGATAACAGAAACAGGTGTAACATTCTCCGCATACGCGGCCTACCCGAGTCATACCAAGACCTAATCCCGCATGTCACCGCCATATTTAAACTCCTGCTGCCTGACACAGAAGCAGAAGCATTCACCTGTGACAAGATCCATCGTGCTCTACGAGCACAACCACCTCCTGAACAGCCACCCAGGGATGTAGTTCTCTGTCTGAAGGACTATCTTATCAAGGAACAGCTCTTGCAGGCCGCAAGAACCACCACCGACCTGAAGTACGAAGAGCACTCCATACAGATCTACCAAGATTTATCACCTATAACACTGGAGAAGAGAAAGGGGATGAAACATATCACAGCTGCACTCTCAAAAGCACAGATTCGATATCGCTGGGGATTCCCCTCAAATTAATCGTTTCGCAAAATGGAATCACTGATATTGCTTGTTCTCCAACGGAGGGGTCTGAACTCTTGCAAAAACTGGGCCTTGAACCGCCATCTCCATTATCGCAGCAAAAGAAAGCCCAGTGTCCATTATCTCCAATTTGGACCTCACGTTCCCCACGGAAAGAAAAGCAACAGAATAAAAACCGGAATCCTGAAATCCCAGCATCGGATGGGTGATATATAACCTTTTTTGACACTATCTCTTTTATCTCTTGTTTTTCTCAGGCATTTTGACTTTTTATGCACTTTATGATGTAGTCCGTTACTCTCACTTAAGTTCTCCTTCTAACAGAAGATTTTCAGAGCACTTTTCTTATGATGTTTCCTATATACTAGAGATGGGACGACGAATCCGGCGAATCCACGAATCCCTCGAATATTGGGAAATATTCGAGATTCGTGGATTCGAATCCCGACGCCATTTTCCACTTTACGAATCCGCCGAATCCCGACGCTGCATCGCCGCGCATCCGCCGCTCGCACTCGTCCTCCTCCGACCCGCGCCTCCTCCGACCGCCCCGCGCCTCCTCCGCCCGGCCGCCCGCATACTTTGTATCAACTCACCCGTCCAGTGGAGCGCAGACAGAGCGGCAGACCTCTCGCTGACTTCCTGGTTCCCTCTAGTGACGGCTTTTACAATGACGTCATCAGTAAAAGCCGGTCCGGCCACTAGAGGGAACCGAGAAGGAAGGACGAGGTCTGCCGCTCTGCGCTCCACTGGACATGTAAGTTGATACTTATGCAGGGGTGAGCGAGGAGGCACAGGGGACGGAGGAGGCCATGGGGGTGAGCGACACCTACCTACCTACCTACCTACCTACCACTTTACCTACCTACCTGCCACTATACCTACCTAAAGGCCCCCTATACGTACCTACCTACCGGGCACTATACCTACCTACCTACAGGCCCCTATACCTACCTAAAGGCCCCCTATACTACCTACCTACCACTATACCTACCTACCTACAGGCCCCTATACCTACCTAAAGGCCCCCTATATGTACCTACCTACCTAAAGGCCCCTATACCTACCTAAAGGCCTCTATACCTACCTACCTAAAGGCCCCCTATACGTGCCTACCTACCTAAAGGCCCCTATACCTACCTACCTAAAGGCCCCTATACCTACCTACCTATTTACCTACCTATACTTAAGGCCTTATACCCTGCTACCTATACTGAAGGTCCCTTTAACTACCTACCTACCTACAGGACACTATACCTACCTACCTACCGGCCACTATACCTACCTACCTACCTACAGGCCACTATACCTACCTAAAGGCCCCCTATACGTACCTACCTACCTACCTACCTACCTAAAGGCCCCTATACCTACCTTCCTACCTAAAGGCCCCTATACTTACCTACCTACCTACCTAAAGGCCCCTATACCTACCTACAGGCCTCTATACCTACCTACCTACTTAAAGGCCCCCTATACGTGCCTACCTACCTAAAGGCCCCTATACCTACCTACCTAAAGGCCCCTATACCTACCTACCTACATACCTACCTATACTTAAGGCCCTATACCCTGCTACATATACTGAAGGTCCCTTTAACTACCTACCTACCTACAGGACACTATACCTACCTACCTACCGGCCACTATACTTACCTACCTACCTACAGGCCACTATACCTACCTAAAGGCCCCCTATACGTACCTACCTACCTACCTAAAGGCCCCTATACCTACCTACCTAAAGGCCCCTATACCTACCTACCTACATACCTACCTATACTTAAGGCCCTATACCCTGCTACCTATACTGAAGGTCCCTTTACCTACCTAAAGGCCCCTATACCTACCTACATACCTACCTATACTTAAGGCCTCTATATACCCTGTTAACTATACTGAAGGCCCTATACCCTGCTACCTATACTGAAGGTCCCTTTACCTACCTAAAGGCCCCTATACCTACCTACATACCTACCTATACTTAAGGCCTCTATATACCCTGCTACCTATACTGAAGGCCCATATACCCTGCTACCTATACTGAAGGCCCCTATACCCTGCTACCTATACTGAAGGCCTATATACCCTGCTACCTATACTGAAAGCCCATATACCCTGCTACCTATACTGAAGGCCCATATACCCTGCTACCTATACTGAAGGCCCATATACCCTGCTACCTATACTGAAGGCCCATATACCCTGCTACCTATCAGAGGCGGGACAAGGTCCTCCAGCACCCAAGGCTGAGACACCAAAGTGCGCCCCTCCATCCCTCCCCCCCAGCCATCACACACTGATTGCTATTAGACTAAGAGGTGCCACAGGGCCCACAACCTCCCCAACACCTTAATATCTAGTTATCTGGCTTGCAGTCACTGCTATGTATCCCCTTGTCTTATTTCTTTCTGCTTCAAACACAATTAGGAATGACAGCTAAATGAATTGTGCGCCCCCTCCTACACTGCGCCCTGAGGCTGGAGCCTCTCCAGCCTATGCCTCGGCCCGGCCCTGCTACCTATACTGAAGGCACATATACCTTGCTACCTATACTGAAGGCCTATATACCCTGCTACCTATACTGAAAACACATATACCCTGCTATCTATACTGAAGGCCCCTATACCCTGCTACCTATACTGAAGACCCATATACCCTGCTACCTATACTGAAGGCCCATATACCCTGCTACCTATACTGAAGGCACATATACCCTGCTACCTATACTGAAGGCACATATACCCTGCTACCTATACTGAAGGCACATATACCCTGCTACCTATACTGAAGGCCTATATACCCTGCTACCTATACTGAAGGCCCATATACCTTGCTACCTATACTGAAAGCTACCAATATTGAAGGCACCCATACCTAGCTAGCTATACTGAAGGCACCTTTACCTCGCTACCTATACTGCGGGCAACTATACCACGGATCGCACAATTCGTATGTGCAGGATTCGTTAGATTCGGGATTCGAAAGGTTCGAGATATTCGAGAACCTTTTTAGATTCGGATCCGGATTCGGATTCGAAGAAATTGTGGATTCGTCCCATCCCTACTATATACCTAAGTACACCCGATCAGCACTGGAACTATATGGCGGTTGCTTTGAAGCTGGGCCCCGTGCTTTTTAGCCTCCCCCCTCAGCCTAATTTTCAGCTGTATGGGCTGCGGTATCTCAGGACTTTTTCCTCATTAATAAGGGGGATCGAGCCTGTAGAATAATATTTCTTATAAAATAGAATAACTGAACTTTTTGCTCTCAGTTTAGAAATGTTTTTTGCCTTATGCATAGCATTAGGATCATCTTTTATTCTTAAGTTTTCAGAAGTTGATATATGCTGTCTGTTTTATAAGTACACAGAATTTAGTATAACGAAATTGTATGTTCACCCATATTGCATTGGTAACTTGATAGAGAATATCTTACTGGGAAGGTCAAGTCAAGGAATGGTCATGCCCCTTGCTAACCTCAGACATCTAAACGCTATCTTCATTTTCCCCAAATATGGCCCTAAATCTAATTAGTCATAATGGCCAGGGGTTTAATTCCCCAAATAAACGTGCTACTGCCTTTAAACAATATAAGCAGTTCAAGGCGGATATCTTATTTTTACAGGAAACCCACTTTTCAAACTCAAGCCATCCCACCATCCTTAATAGAAACTTTTCTAGGAGTTATTTCACCACATACCATAACAAATCAAGGGGCGTGGCCATTCTTATCCGGAATGGAGTATCCTTTGAACCTAAACGCATCTTTAAAGACCCTAATAGCAGATTTATAATAGTGACAGGCTTGCTGTCTGGCAAAGAGGTTACCCTTTGTAACGTATATGGCCCACATACGTCACAAGCCCAATTTTATAGAGAATTATTTAGCAAACTTGAGAATTATGTTACTAATCATTTAATACTAGCAGGTGATTTGAACTGTGTATCAAACCCCATAGTAGATAGAAGCTTTAATACAGAATGTAGTAGAACCAGGGGCGTTTCTAGGGTCCTTGGAGATCGGGGGCAGCTGGGGGCACCAGGCGGGGAGGCAAAAATGGGCGTGGCCATGCGGTGAGTGGGCGTGGCCATGGGTGGGGCCAAATGTACATGAACTTAGCAGTGGTGTAAGCTACAGATAACGGGCCTGCCCATCGAAATATTGGATGGAGCCCCCTGTCCTTTATTTGGATAATTTACAATCAGTATAGGCATAGATCAAAGATGTATACGCACATACAATTTTGATTGGTCAATCACTGACCCCCAATTTTACCACCCCCGTGCAGTAAGTGGGCCAACAGATAATGAATTTTATGAACAGAGCTAAAATTGGCTAATCAAAAGTGTATGTGTGTACCAGGCTTTACAGCTAATACTGTACATACTGAAAGTAGCAGGGATCAGCATACAATATAGCTGGTTTACAATCAGTAAAGGCACAGAGTAACACCTTACACTGTACACACTGGAGGTAAATCAGCACACAGTGCAGGCACTAGAGAACAGCGTATACTGTACATACTGTAGGCAGCAGAATTCAGCACACTGCAGCTAGCGTGCCAAAAATATGAGGATCACGTTGTGCGGCGTGCTTATCGTGCCGCACCGAAAAATGGGTGGGCCATGGACCAGAATATAGGTGTGGTAACGGCCGGGTGGAGACAAATTTACATGAACCTAGCAATGGTGGGACATTAGATTATGACAGTGGTGGCGAACCTTTTGGAGGCCGAGTGCCCAAACTGCAACCCAAAAGTCACTTATCTATCGCAAAGTGGCAACCGCAATTTAAACTAAATACTGTACACACGTTTTAACTCATACATGAACATTATGGAAAATCCAAGTTGAAAATAAACTGTGAAGATAAACAATTTCATCCATCCTACTCCTGAAAAATGTATTCAATTTTTTAGAACCTCCCAGTTTTATTTTCTGTTTTAAAAAGCTAAAAAAGTAGGTTTAATGCTATTGTCTCATATGATAAGGATTCAGCTTTTCCCATAGTCTCGCAGTTAGCAATCATGTGACCCCCAACAAGACAAATTCAGCAATCATGAGGCCCCCAACAAATCATGAGGCCCCTGTCACGGACGGTTGCGGGGCCGCAGGCGCGTCCTGTAACCGCCCGTGAAGAAAAGCGATCGCACTCGATTCTCTGCATCGATTGCGCTTCAAATCGATACCATCTGGGTTGAGTGTGTAGGAGCAGCTGAGTCTTTTCTCAGCAGAGAGATAGCATCGATGTGTTAACAAATGCAGCAGCGCTGTGTAGTACACCCTTGGATGAAGTGGTTCCACCTCCAGAGATCCCAATGTTAGGCTCTTCCTCTCCTAAAAGTGCAGGTCAGTGCACAAAAAAAGAGGATATGGATTCTCTCAGTGGAATGATAAAATGACAAATTTTATTGGAATATATGGATTAAAAACAAAAGAGATCAACTCACATCTAGAGGGTCCTACTCCAGTAGGAACCCTCTTGGCAACAAGCGCTTCCCACTCCGTGTGGTACTACAAATAATAACGATCAGTGTAGTCTTGCCCGCTCTTGTCCCGACTAGTTTCGGCTTTCCGCCGTCATCAGGGGATACGAGAGCGGGCGGGCAAACCACAAATATATATGCCTAAGTAGCCATAATTACCTCTCCCCAAGTCAGCATAGTTGCGAGTGGCATCCGCCGCTCATGGTGGGCACTTCCGATTCCCACGGATACTACTTCCGGTTCAAACAAGTGAACCCGACCGTCACTGGAGCGCACATGCGCTCCACCATCGGACAGAGCCGAACGCCGGAATCTAATCGTCACTGGAACGCGCCAGTGTCCACACGCGCCTGCGTCCCATCACAGTGAGCGGCCAAAAGGCAGCGCATTGCGACTCTGCACGTATATCCACTTGCATATAGATGTATCCATCTATATGCAATGGTAAATATGTTGACTTATAAGGGAAGCATCATTTCATTTAACATGAATAAAAATAATTATAATTAAGGGAAGCATCATTTCATTTAGCATGAATAAAAATAGTTGTGAATATAAATATAAAAACAACTTTTGTTTTGTGAATATAAAATAATAAAATTATAAAATACAACCGATAAAAAAAGTATAGAACTATCGAACAGGTATCTGAATGGAATTTCCAAATTGCACATATCTATATGTGCACATATTTTCAAAAACTTCTTAAGACCGTATCCTAACACAACCTCTAATTACCCATTACTCAATATAAAACCTAAAAAGACAGCAAACTAAAATGGTCCATAACGTTATACAATATTTTCTATGAAAAGTGTTACAGTAATGTCTCTCAATACTAACATCTCAGTGCAAATGTTCACAGGCTCCCTCTTGTGGATAAAAAGTGTATAGATCTTCTTATTTTGTTTTTGATGATATCCATGTTGGAAAGGAGTCCTCCTACTCCATCTTATGGGCGAACAATGTATTGCACATATGCCCTTTGTTTGAACCAATGCATCATTTTCCTTAGATGATTATTTTTTAAAATTATATAGAATAGAAAAAAGCTTACCATCTTACTCCATTTACTTTTCATTTACATTGTAGATAGTGCAAGGCTCCTCACCTCAGATGTTTCTTTTATGTATTATAACACAGATTTTTCTTTCATATATTCTAACTGTTGGCCAAAAAACAATTTAAATTAAAATCTATATTTAGACCATTCGGATGCATGCAATTTAGTTTTACTATCCAATTCATCTCCAACTTAGCCAAATCTCTGTCTATATTGTTTCCTCTCCAATTTTTCTTCACCTGATCAATAGCTGTAAAGACCAGACCCCTTGGATTACAATCATGTTTCTCTTTAAAGTGTGCAGAAACGGAATGGTCCATATAGCCACTTCGTATATTCTTTACATGTTCATAAGTTCTCTCCCTGAATGCCCGTGTCGTCAGCCCCACATATTGCAGACCACACGGGCACCCAAGGAGATAGACCACCATTTTAGACTCACAGTTCAAAGGAGTCTTAATAGGGAAGGTGTCTCCCCCCATTCTACTGGTAAAAGATGGGGTTCTCCGAGCGACAGTCGGACAGTGTCTACATGCAAAACAGAAGCCACATTTGTAAAACCCTTTGAAATCACCCAACGTGCCAGTAGGTTGACTTGGGATATCTATCGCACTTTTAGTTATCAAATCCCTCACGTTAGGTGCTCTTCTGAATATCATTCTTGGTTTTTCGGGTATTAAATGTGACAGTTCATGGTCCGCTTGCAAAATGTGCCAGTGTCTTTGTAAAAATTTTCTAATGTCTCTATGCTGGACACTATAATCTGTGATCATCGAAACTTCTTGCTCCTTCACATTAGTGGATTTCTCTTTAAATATTATGGCTTTCCTATCCTTTTGTATTACCTCTCCCCGGACTTGATTTATTTCTTCCTCCTTATAACCTTTTTCAAGAAATCTTTGTGTTAGTAAGTCTGCCTCTGCATTGAAGTCTGACAGCTGTGTGCAATTCCTATAGATCCTTAGCATATCACTTTTAGGTACTGATTTAAGCCAGTTTTGGTGATGGCAACTATCACTGGGTATATAGCTGTTCCGATCCGTGGTTTTGAAGAAAGTCTGAGTTTTTAAACTCCCCTCTTGTTTACTGATGATTAAATCTAAATAATTAACTTTGGATGTACTATAATCACATGTGAATTTAAGATTTTCTTCATTTCCATTAATAAATCCAATAAAGGTTAGCAAAGATGTCTCATCCCCCTCCCACACAAACACCACGTCATCTATATATCTCTTCCAGAATTTTAATGCACTATGTTTATTGAAATCTATAAATTTCTCTTCCCATTCCGCCACATAAAGGTTAGCAAGGCTGGGAGCATATTTCGCTCCCATGGCTACGCCAACCTTCTGCAAATAAAATACGTTGTCAAACCAGAAATAATTTCGACTCATGGCAAATTCCAAACATTCAAGTAAAAATATTGTTTGGTGTTGATTAAAATTCCCTGACTTAATTAAAAAATGCTCTACAGATGCAATGCCTCTCCTCTGGTCAATGACCGTATATAAAGATGTCACATCAGCTGTGACTAGAAAACTACTGTCAGTTAGTTGCACATTTCCCAATAATTTAATTAATTCCTTCGAGTCTTTTAGATATGAAGGCACTTGAACTACTAGTGGTTGTAAAAAATTACAACCGATGTTATAGAACCAATGCCACTAACAATCGGCCTACCCGGCGGTTTTTCACAATTTTTATGAATTTTTGGTAATGCATATAATACCGGTGTTCTGTAGAAGGAAGGAACTAGATATGTGGCTTCTTTTTCTACTAACAGATTTTTTTTCTTTGCCTTTAGTGACAAGTTGTGTTAATTCTTTCATAAAGTTTGGGCCTGGATCTTTTTTCAATTTTTCATAAGTGATATTATCTTTTAAAATGTCCTGCATCATTTCATCATATTGTATTTTGGATAAAACAACTACTCCCCCGCCTTTATCGGCTGGTTTCACTATTAGATCTTTTTTGTCCATAAGGCTTTTAATGGCATCCTGAGTGCTTTTTTGACTTCTTACTTTTCTCATTTTAATATTTTGTAGGTCTTTATTGATAAGATTATGAAATGTCTCTATTTCGTGATGATTTGAATGGGGAGGGTTGAAGGTGGAATTATTTTTTAGTCCACTAATGAGCATTGTTCTGCTCAAACTCGTGTCCACGGTGCTTGTGGTAGGAGCAGTATTGCTGGCAAAATATTTTTTAAGATGCAGCTTTCTAACAAATTTTTGAGCATCAATGAAAGTTTTCGTTTTATTTAATGATTTTTCAGGGGCGAATTTCATTCCTTTATCCAGTAATGTGATTTCATCTGCACTCAAAGTTGCCCCACTTAAATTGAAGATCCCTTCTCCTCCCATTCCTTTCTGTCCTTTTTGCTTACATTGTTTCCTCCTCCCTCCTCTACATCCTCTTCTTCTGAAGCTTTTCTTTTTACCTTCTCTCTGGGAGGCATTCCCATACCTAAAAAATGATGATTGGCATAGTCAACTGGAGTTTCTGGTTCTGAAATAACAACATTGGGAATGGTTTGTAACGGAGAATATTTATTGTATGTGGGCATATGATATGTGGGTTGGGGTCGCCATCCTTTATGAAATTTCTTTGGGTATCTATATCCTGGCGAGGGAGGACCTAAAGGTTGGGGATATCTATGTAGTGGATAATAGGGTTGGGTAGGTTGATAGCGAGGTTGGGACGGATAGGGTCTAAAGTATCTTGGTTGATTGGGTGGATGTCGAGGATACTGCCTAGGTGGTCTCATTGGTTGGGGATCTCTTGGATATTGACGACCTTTGGGTATCCATTTGGGACCCCTAGGGGTGGGTTTTTCCTCAGGTTGAGGTTTAACTTCTTTTGGAAATGTGGCTGGGGTACCTGGAGGAACTGTGTTAGAGTCTTTATTCTCATTTTTAAGGGGTGGGTTTGGAACTTTCCCTGACTGCCATTTATATGCGACCTTCTTTTTGTAATCAGTGTGGTCCATCACATATTTCTTTTGTTTTTTAATTTTTATATCTTTATCTACACCTTTTAAATAATATTGCAGGTCTGCTGATAGCTTTCTATAGTCATCCAGTTCCTTGTAAGGTTCTAGTTTGTTTTTTGTTTCATCTATCTTTTTATTAATATCCACTAATCTTCTCCTCTTTCCCTTTAAGAGGACTGTAATTAATTCTCTTCCACATTTATTCAAGAATTCCAGCCATTCAGCATCTGAGATGCATTCCCTCTCCTGTTCATTTGGTGTAAAGTCCCACCGTAGTCTCCTAGGTATAACTCCTTCTTTACTCTGCCGTTCAAGTGAGACTATGTCCCACCATAAAGCTAACTTTTTTTCACAAGTGAAGCTGAGAAATTGGAACTGTGATTCTAAACAGTCTTCAACTTTCTCCTCATACTTTTGTACAAACACTTGCTCTAAGTCTATACTTCGATTATCTAAAAATTCAAATACATCCATACTCGTGTTCATGTTTACAATTCTTCTTAAAATACCAGAAAAAAGATGTTAACCAACAGGCAGCCTCACAATAGGATCACAGTCTCGAAACGTCAATAGAATGATAGAGGCGCCTCACGTTATATCAGCTGGTGTTCTGTGAACAAGGATACACACTGCAGCCACTGGAGAGGTAAATCCTCGGCCTCCAAAGCTATAGATGTGTTAAAAAATGCAGCAGCGCTGTGTAGTACACCCTTGGATGAAGTGGTTCCACCTCCAGAGATCCCAATGTTAGGCTCTTCCTCTCCTAAAAGTGCAGCTCAGTGCACAAAAAAAGAGGATATGGATTCTCTCAGTGGAATGATAAAATGACACATTTTATTGGAATATATGGATTAAAAACAAAAGAGATCAACTCACATCTAGAGGGTCCTACTCCAGTAGGAACCCTCTTGGCAACAAGCGCTTCCCACTCCGTGTGGTACTACAAATAATAACGACCCGACTGTCACTCGATTCTCTGCATCGATTGCGCTTCAAATCGATACCATCTGGGTTGAGTGTGTAGGAGCAGCTGAGTCTTTTCCCAGCAGAGAGATAGCATCAGCCTAACTGCAGGATGGCTCTTTTGATATGCTAATGAGCCTGGGCCCAGAGAGTCCCTGGCTTCAAGCTGTGCTGATGGCCCATCCATCAGGTATAGACCATGACAGAAGCAATCTAGTTGGGGGAAAACTCAGACCCTCCGGCTCCTTCCCCCAGCAGGGGAACTGACATGTGGCTTGCTGCTGCCAGCTTCAAAAGGGACCTCACCTAGGAATGACCTGCTATCAATCCCAGAGGTAGATCATATTCCATAAACTGCTATATGTGTCATATTTTCTGTGTTGCCAGGCTGGCAGACCCTCCAAACTAACAGAGCATGGAGGGCCCTGTCTGGCGTTGGTTCTGAGAACATTTCAGAACATTCTGAGGTAAAGACTGCCAGTTAGGCAGTTCAACAGTGCCCTAATGATACCACAGGGGTCCCACCCCTCATGTTTGGTATCATGCTGCTGGGTACATCGAGGCAGACCTGAAAATATTAGTAAATCTGCCCTGACCTGTACGGTTCTGTGAGATAGAGCCCATATATGGTTAAGGTATGATTTCTGGTTCCCAGGACAAGGGGAGGACTCATCTCATGTTCTAAGGGGGTGTGTGGGCCCGCCCTCACTTCCTCCTACGGAATCAGGGGCATAAGAATGGCAGAGGACCCAAACTCAGAGTCCTCCACCCTGAAAACATCTTGAACTCATCGGTGCCAGCTTGAGGATATGCTGGCATCCACCTGGTCTGAACTCTGAACTTTGATTGAAACCCAGAACTCTGATTTTTCCCACAAAAAGGACATCTTTCCAGGAACTAAGTATTTTTCTCCCTTCTTTTATTTTTTATACTGGCTATTACTGTTTTAATAATTGTTGATTTTAATAATTGTCTGTATATATTAATTATTTATATTGCTGTGAATAAACGACTTTATCCAAGTCATTCACTGTCCGCTACCCTGCTTATCAGCACACACAGAACTGATCCCGGGTCTCTGAAGATACGCTACTGTTTGTTTGTTGTTGGCTAGACAGAGTATTGTGTGTTTAACCGTCTTATTCGCAGGATTAGTCAGTAAATCGGGTCCACTGGCCCATACCAGTGGTGGTGGCAAATACCCTGGAATCGTGTGTACGTTGTAATTACACGTATCTCACAGGCGCCCTCGTGGTTTGTCTGCGACTATCTCTTAACGGTTCCGGCGCATTGACTGCGACCAGAGTTCGCACGATCTGTGCGCTGGCACCGTTTAGAAGGCTAAGTGCGGTCAGACCACTAGGGCTCTTGTGACAGTGTTAGGCAGCGGTTGGGACCTGTGTTGTGCTGAAAGTATCTAAGATAGCGCTAGCGCTATCAAGAAACGAACTAATTCGTTGGTGTAGCTGGAAGGCAATATATTTTTTATATATACAGAGAGACTGTGTAGCCAGTACCCCTCCCCAAAAGTTTTATTTTATTTGGCGTGGAAATGTCCGGGAACTACAAGAAAATGTGCCTGGCGGACCTGCAAAATCTTTGCCAAGAGAGAGGCATTGATGTCGGCCGCAAGAAACAAGGGGACCTGGTAACGGAATTGTTTCAATGGGATACCCAGCAACTGCGGGAGCCGGGAGTGTCCGCTGAAGTGGATACCAGCCCATCTGACAATCGAGGGGAACCAGAGACTGAGACTCCTGACCGTACAGAGGTTGTGCATCCTGAGGGCCCTGCATCAACAGTTACGCAGGAGAATGTCAGTGTGGACCCCAATTCCAGAGTTTCTGAAGGTACTCGCCTGGAACCGGCCAGTACTGGACTGTCCGTTTTTACTGATCCGATAATGCAGCAGGCATTACGACAGCTGATGGAGACGGACCTGGACAAGTACCTGCAGTACATGCGTGAGGAGCGCCAATCTGCGGAACGCAAAGCTGCTGCTGCTGCTGAACGCCATGCGGAGAAGGATGCCGCAGAGGCGCGGGAGAGACGACAGCATGAGCTCAACATGGCAAAGGTTCAACAGACCAGCCGGAGTTCACCGCCCAGCCTCCCTGCTGAAGGAGCTGCAGCACCCGTAAGTGCAAAATTTAAATTTGCTAATATTGAGAAAGACACAGACATTGACTTGTTTTTGCGGTCTTTTGAAAAAGCATGCCGTCAGTATCGTCTGTCCCAAGACCAGTGGGCCAGACATCTGACACCTTTGCTGCGCTACAAAGCGCTTGATGCCTTCGCAGAATTGCCTGCGGAGAAGGATAATGATTATGCTGCTATAAAAGACGCTATCATTACTAAGTACCAGCTGACGCCAGAAGCCTATCGGAAAAAGTTCAGGGCCTGGCAGAAAAAGTCTTCTGATTCGTACCGAGATGTGGTCAGCAGCTTGCTCACCACACTCCGCCAGTGGACTCTAGGCCTCACCAAAGGGTCTTATGATGTCCTGGAGGACTTGATAGTCCTGGAACAATTTCTGAACATTTGCCCTGCTGATGTACGCCAGTTTGTGCTAGAACGCAAGCCGGCCTCAGCAACTGTCGCTGCAGACCTTGCTGAGACTTTTGCAACTACCCGGGTGGCTGATACTCGCAGAACTGTCCCATCCAGCTGGAGAGGAGGTCAGCCCAATACCTCGGCAGACTCCCCTGCCCCTGTGAGCCGTCAGCCACAGAGGCCACCCAGCACAGCTTCTGCACCCAGGTCTGCAGCCGCTGGAGAGGTCACCTGTCACTACTGCCACAAGACGGGACACATGAAGTTCACCTGTCCGGAGCGGAGGCAGACCACCCCAGCACCTGGACCACCCGCACCTCGCCTGCGGCAGACACCACCCGCCAGTGTACCCCAACCAGGAGCCGCATCCAACATGATGTTTGCCACGGGGACAGGGAACTCCCCCATCACAAGCAATCACCAGCTGGTTACTGTGAATGACCAGCTTGTCACTGGTTTCCGTGACACCGGAGCAGATGTCACTCTGGTGCGTGCACACCTTGTCCCCGCAGAGGCCATCATTCCTGACCAGTACCTCACCCTCACGGGAGTGGGGGGCACTCTTTCTCACATTCCCCAAGCTCGGGTGTCCATTGACTGGGGAGTGGGAGTCCACGAGAAGGTTGTTGGGATCCTGGACCAACTGCCGGTCCCTGTTTTGCTGGGGACCGACTTGGGCACACTGGTGTCGTACTATGAATCTGCACCAAGCCCTGTGGAATGCCAGGACGGAGACGGACTCTCTGCCCACACCCAGGTACTTTGCACCCAGGGGTAAGAACAGGGGGGAGGTGGGTTGAACGTGCCCAGTTCAAGGGAACCTGTGTTTGATGTACAAACTGTCTGTGATGAAAATGTTCCTGTTACTGTTATTAATGCTTGTAAAAATGATGTAGGTAATGCCAATATGTGCCATTCTGAAGGGATACCTGTGCTAGCGGTAACACGCAGCCGTACTGCTCAGCACCTGGGCTCAGAACAGGTGGAGGAGGTTCCGGCCTCCTCCCCCTCCTCTGACCACAGGGATGGTACCCTCCAGCCACTAACCTCATATGCCACGGGCCAGCTGGCTGAGAGTGAGAGTGCTGCATTTGTGCAAGCACTCCAGACTGACCCTAGCCTCGAGGCCCTCAGAAAACAGGCTTCTGAGCCCCTCACAGACGAGGCTACGTTCAAGGTATACTGGGAAGGTGGGAAGTTGTACAGTGAGCCTGTACACCCCACCGAAGGTGAAATGAGGATGGGTACCAAGTTGCTTGTGGTACCTAGTGCCTTCCGGGGGCATGTGCTGAAGTCCGCACATGACTTTCCCCTGGCCGGGCACTTGGGGATCCACAGGACACTTGATCGTATCCGGGGACATTTCTACTGGCCTCAAATGCGGATAGATGTGACGAACTACTGCCGCTCATGTACCATTTGCCAAAAGGTAAAAAGGGCTGGGAATCCCCGCAAAGCTCCCTTGTGTCCACTGCCAATCATAGGTGAGCCATTTCACCAGAGCTGGGACAAGGTCCTCCAGCACCCAAGGCTGAGACACCAAAGTGTGCCCCTCCATCCCTGCCACCCCAGCCGTCACACACTGATTGCTATTAGACTAAGAGGCGCCACAGGGCCCACAACCTCCCCAACACCTTAATATCTAGTTATCTGGCTTGCAGTCACTGCTATGTATCCCCTTTTCTTATTTATTTCTGCTTCAAACACAATTAGGAATGACAGCTGAATGAATTGTGCGCCCCCTCCTACACTGCGCCCTGAGGCTGGAGCCTCTCTAGCCTATGCCTCGGCCCGGCCCTGCATTTCACAGAGTGGCGGTCAACATAATTGGACCGTTGCCCACTCCCAGCAGCAGTGGCAAAAGGTACATCCTGACGGTGGTGGATTACGCCACCCGCTATCCTGAGGCCATGGCACTTTCCTCCCTGAGGGCAGACAAGGTGGCCGATGCGCTACTTAACATTTTCTCCCGAGTCGGGTTCCCTGCGGAGATGCTCTCTGATCAGGGAACCCAGTTTATGTCCGGACTCGTGGAGGCCCTGTGCAAAAAGATACAGATGACGCACCTTGTCTCCAGTCCCTACCACCCGCAGACCAATGGACTGTGTGAAAGGTTCAACGGGTCGCTGAAGCAAATGCTGACCACGTTTGTTGAGTCGCAAGGTGGGGACTGGGAACGATACCTGCCTCATCTGTTGTTTGCATACAGGGAGGTGCCGCAGGAATCTACCGGGTTCTCCCCGTTCGAGCTCCTGTATGGTAGGAATGTCCGAGGACCCCTACAATTGATGCGGGAGACATGGGAGGGCAAGGGGGACCCCACAGATGTCTCTGTAGTTGATTACGTTCTCAGGTTCAGGGACAAGATGGAGTCCCTCACAGAAATGGTAACGGAAAACATGGCCCAGGCTCAGGCCAAACAAAAACTCTGGTATGACCGCACTGCTGGAGAGAGGTCATTTGAAGTAGGTGACAAAGTGTATGCCCTTCTTCCAGTGAGGCAGAACAAGCTGCAAGCGGCCTGGGAGGGACCCTACACTATAGTGCAACGGTTAAACCCTCTGACATATCTGGTGAACATGGGAGGCAGGAAACAGAAAAGTTTTCATGTTAACATGCTGAAGGCCCACCATGACAGGACCAAGTATGTGCTGCCAGTGTGAAGCCGGTTAGAGCAGGGAGAGGCAGACCCCCTGTTAGACCTGCTGGCTGACATACGAGATGTGGACAGCGACCTAAGCGTCGCCGTCAACCCACAACTCTCCTCATCCCAGCAAGAGCAATTGCAGGAGGTGCTGGGTCCGTACCAGCACACCTTCTCCGGTGTCCCGGGGCGGACCAGTCTGGCAGTGCATAGGGTAGATACGGGCACCCATCCCCCCATCAGGCAATCCGCTTACCGCGTCTCCCCAGAGGTGCAAGCGGACATGCAGAAAGAGGTGAGGGAGATGCTAGAGCTAGGGGTTGTTCAAAAGTCCTGTAGTGCCTGGGCAGCCCCTGTTGTCCTGGTCCCCAAGAAGGACCAGACAACTCGGTTCTGCGTGGACTACAGGAAGTTGAACGCCATCACCACTACAGACGCCTACCCCATGCCTCGCATCGATGAGTTGTTGGATACGCTGGCGTCCGCCAGGTACCTATCAATCATGGATCTGAGCCGGGGGTACTGGCAGATACCACTTGTACCTGACGCGAGGCAAAAGTCGGCCTTCATCACCCCGTTTGGCCTCTTCGAGTTCACGATGATGCCCTTTGGGATGAAGAACGCTCCTGCCACGTTTCAGCGGGCCGTAAACGACCTGCTGGAGGGACTGCAAGGGTTCGCTGTAGCGTACTTGGATGACATTGCGGTGTTCAGCCCCACCTGGGAGGAACACCTCAAACACCTGTCCCAGGTACTAGAGAGGCTGGCCGCAGCCAATCTGACAGTTAAGCCGAGTAAGTGTCAGATTGGCGTGACCGAGGTGCAGTACTTAGGTCACCGGGTGGGGGGTAACACCCTGAAACCTGACACGGGAAAGGTGGACGACATCCTGGCATGGCCTCGGCCTATCACGAAAAAGCAGGTCCAGGCGTTCCTGGGGACCGCCGGCTACTATAGGAAATTTGTTCCAGCCTATAGTACCTTAGCGAAGCCCCTGACCGATGCCACTAGCAAGAAACACCCCAAGGTTGTTAGCTGGACCCCCGCTTGCGAGAACGCCTTCCAAGCCTTGAAGCAGGCACTCGCAAGCGCCCCGGTGCTTCAAGCCCCAGATTTCAGTCGTCGGTTTGTTGTGCAAATCGATGCCTCTGACTACGGTCTCGGTGCAGTCCTCAGCCAGGTGGATGGAAAGGGAGATGAACACCCTATCCTCTACCTGAGCCGGAAGCTCCTGCCCCGAGAGGTAGCCTACTCCACAACTGAAAAAGAGTGCCTCGCGATCGTGTGGGCCCTACAGAAACTGCAATCCTATCTGTACGGCCGCTCCTTCACGATCATTACCGACCATAATCCCCTGAGTTGGCTGAACCGCACTGCTGGGACCAATGGCAAGCTCTTACGTTGGAGCCTGTCATTACAGCAGTATGACTTCACGATTCAACACAAAGCGGGCAGCCGACACCAGAACGCCGGCGGGCTATCCCGTTGCAACGGGGAACTAGATCCGATATCGCAGGTTAGCGGCAACGACACACATCTTGCTGATGCATGTCTATCTGCCTTCTCCCCAGGGGGGGCTGTCACGGACGGTTGCGGGGCCGCAGGCGCGTCCTGTAACCGCCCGTGAAGAAAAGCGATCACACTCGATTCTCTGCATCGATTGCGCTTCAAATCGATACCATCTGGGTTGAGTGTGTAGGAGCAGCTGAGTCTTTTCCCAGCAGAGAGATAGCATCAGCCTAACTGCAGGATGGCTCTTTTGATATGCTAATGAGCCTGGGCCCAGAGAGTCCCTGGCTTCAAGCTGTGCTGATGGCCCATCCATCAGGTATAGACCATGACAGAAGCAATCTAGTTGGGGGAAAACACAGACCCTCCGGCTCCTTCCCCCAGCAGGGGAGCTGACATGTGGCTTGCTGCTGCCAGCTTCAAAAGGGACCTCACCTAGGAATGACCTGCTATCAATCCCAGAGGTAGATCATATTCCATAAACTGCTATATGTGTCATATTTTCTGTGTTGCCAGGCTGGCAGACCCTCCAAACTAACAGAGCATGGAGGGCCCTGTCTGGCGTTGGTTCTGAGAACATTTCAGAACATTCTGAGGTAAAGACTGCCAGTTAGGCAGTTCAACAGTGCCCTAATGATGCCACAGGGGTCCCACCCCTCATGTTTGGTATCAGGCTGCTGGGTACATCGAGGCAGACCTGAAAATATTAGTAAATCTGCCCTGACCTGTACGGTTCTGTGAGATAGAGCCCATATATGGTTAAGGTATGATTTCTGGTTCCCAGGACAAGGGGAGGACTTATCTCATGTTCTAAGGGGGTGTGTGGGCCCGCCCTCACTCCCTCCTACGGAATCAGGGGCATAAGAATGGCAGAGGACCCAAACTCAGAGTCCTCCACCCTGAAAACATCTTAAACTCATCGGTGCCAGCTTGAGGATATGCTGGCATCCACCTGGTCTGAACTCTGAACTTTGATTGAAACCCAGAACTCTGATTTTTCCCACAAAAAGGACATCTTTCCAGGAACTAAGTATTTTTCTCCCTTCTTTTATTTTTTATACTGGCTATTACTGTTTTAATAATTGTTGATTTTAATAATTGTCTGTATATATTAATTATTTATATTGCTGTGAATAAACGACTTTATCCAAGTAATTCACTGTCCGCTACCCTGCTTATCAGCACACACAGAACTGATCCCGGGTCTCTGAAGATACGCTACTGTTTGTTTGTTGTTGGCTAGACAGAATATCGTGTGTTTAACCATTTTATTCGCAGGATTAGTCAGTAAATCGGGTCCACTGGCCCATACCAGTGGTGGTGGCAAATACCCTGGAATCGTGTGTACGTTGTAATTACACGTATCTCACAGGCGCCCTCGTGGTTTGTCTGCGACTATCTCTTAACGGTTCCGGCGCATTGACTGCGACCAGAGTTCGCACGATCTGTGCGCTGGCACCGTTTAGAAGGCTAAGTGCGGTCAGACCACTAGGGCTCTTGTGACAGCCCCCAACAAGACAAATTCAGCAATCATGAGGCCTCCAACAAATCATGAGGCCCCCAACAAGACAAATTCAGCAATCTTGAGGCCTCCAACAAATCATGAGGCCCCCAACAAGACAAATTCAGCAATCTTGAGGCCCCCAACAAATCAAAAGGCTCCCAACAAGACAAATTCAGCAGTCATGAGGCACATAAATAGACAGCATTTCACATAAATAGGCAGAATGCCCCCTTAATATGGTAGCCCCCCAAGTTAGGTAGTGAGTGACAGGGACCCCCAGGTTAGCTAGTGAGTGACAGGCGCCTCCAGTTAGGTAGTGAGTGACAGGGACCCCGATAGTGAGTGACAGGGAGCCCCTTTAGGTAGTGAGTGCCAGGGAGCCCCTTTAGGTAGTGAGTGAGTGCCAGGGAGCCCCTTTAGGTAGTAAGTGAGTTCCAGGGAGCCCCTTTAGGTAGTGAGTGAGTGCCAGGGAGCCCCTTCAGGCAGTGAGTGAGTGCCAGGGAGCCCCTTCAGGCAGTGAGTGAGTGCCAGGGAGCCCCTTCAGGCAGTGAGTGAGTGCCAGGGAGCCGCTTCAGGCAGTGAGTGAGTGCCAGGGAGCCCCTTCAGGCAGTGAGTGAGTGCCAGGGAGCCCCTTCAGGCAGTGAGTGAGTGCCAGGGAGCCCCTTCAGGCAGTGAGTGAGTGCCAGGGAGCCCCTTCTGGCAGTGAGTGAGTGCCAGGGAGCCCCTTCAGGCAGTGAGTGAGTGCCAGGGAGCCCCTTCAGGCAGTGAGTGAGTGCCAGGGAGCCCCTTCAGGCAGTGAGTGAGTGCCAGGGAGCCCCTTCAGGCAGTGAGTGAGTGCCAGGGAGCCCCTTCAGGCAGTGAGTGAGTGCCAGGGAGCCCCTTCAGGCAGTGAGTGAGTGCCAGGGAGCCCCTTCAGGCAGTGAGTGAGTGACAGGGAGCCCCTTCAGGCAGTGAGTGAGTGACAGGGAGCCCCTTCAGGCAGTGAGTGAGTGCCAGGGAGCCCCTTCAGGCAGTGAGTGAGTGCCAGGGAGCCCCTTCAGGAAGTGAGTGAGTGCCAGGGAGCCCCTTCAGGCAGTGAGTGAGTGCCAGGGAGCCCCTTTAGGAAGTGAGTGAGTGACAGGGAGGCCCTTCAGGGAGTGAGTGAGTGCCAGGGAGCCCCTTTAGGGAGTGAGTGAGTGACAGGGAGGACCTTTAGGGAGTGAGTGAGTGACAGGGAGGCCCTTTAGGGAGTGAATGAGTGAGTGACAGGGAGGCCCTTTAGGGAGTGAGTGAGTGACAGGAAGGGCCTTTAGGGAGTGAGTGAGTGAGTGAGTGAGTGAGTGAGTGAGTGAGTGACAGGGAGGCCCTTTAGGGAGTGAGTGAGTGCCAGGGGGAGCCCCTTTAGGGAGTGAGTGAGTGCCAGGGAGCCCCTTTAGGGAGTGAGTGAGTGCCAGGGAGCCACTTTAGGGAGTGAGTGAGTGCCAGGGGGAGCCCCTTTAGGGAGTGAGTTAGTGCCAGGGAGCCCCTTTAGGGAGTGAGTGAGTGCCAGGGGGAGCCCCTTTAGGGAGTGAGTGAGTGCCAGGGGGAGCCCCTTTAGGGAGTGAGTGAGTGCCAGGGAGCCCCTTTAGGGAGTGAGTGAGTGCCAGGGAGCCCCTTTAGGGAGTGAGTGAGTGCCAGGGTGAGCCCCTTTAGAGAGTGAGTGCCAGGGGGAGCCCCTTTAGGGAGTGAGTGAGTGCCAGGGAGCCCCTTTAGGGAGTGAGTGAGTGCCAGGGGGAGCCCCTTTAGGGAGTGAGTGCCAGGGAGCCCCTTTAGGGAGCGAGTGAGTGCCAGGGGGAGCCCCTTTAGGGAGTGAGTGAGTGCCAGGGAGCCCCTTTAGGGAGTGAGTGAGTGCCAGGGGGAGCCGCTTTAGGGAGTGAGTGAGTGAGTGCCAGGGAGCCCCTTTAGGGAGTGAGTGCCAGGGAGGCTCCGCCGCTGCCGCTCCCCCCACCCCCCTTACCTTGTAGCAGACCTCAGGATCAGCGGCGACCCGACCAGTAAGAGCGGGCGCTGGACGCACCCGCTCGATATGTGGAAGTGATGTCACTTCCGCATATCAGTGCGGGCGCTGGGTCCTAGCGCCCACACGATTGGTCGCCGGCTCGCCGCCTGATCCTGAGGTCTGAGTGACGCGGCGGTGGCGGCTGGAGGGAGCCGCTGCCAGAGGGGGCCGGGCGGAGATCTGTGGCACCCCAGGATAGATTGGGGGCACGTGCCCCCCCAAAATAGGGCTAGCGACGCCCCTGATGGCACATGTGCTGAATCTGGTCGTGCAAAGATTTGTGTCAAAGTACCCAGGCTTACAGGACTTCCTGAAGCAGGCCAGGAAGTTGTGTGGGAATTTCAGGCGGTCTTACACGGCCATGGCACGCTTTGCGGACATTCAGCGTAGAAACAACTTGCCGGTGAGACGCCTGATTTGCGATAGCCTGACTCACTGGAATTCCACCCTGCTCATGTTCTCTGAACTGCTAGACCAGTAGAAAGCCATCACCCAGTACCTGTATAATTACAGTAGAAGGACACAATCTGGGAAGATGGGGATGTTGTGGCCCAACAGCTGGACGCTGATGCGAAATGCATGCAGGACCATGAAGCCGTTTGAGGAGGTGACCAACCTGGTGAATCGCGCTGAAGGTACCATCAGCGACTTGATCTCCTACGCTTACTTCCTGGAGCGTGCCGTGCGTCGAGTGGTGGATGAAGCTGTGGAGGAGCGTGAACAGGAACAGTTACGGCAGGAGTATGCAGGAGAACTGAGGCGCCAAAAGGATAAAAGGAAGTTAAATGAGCTTAAAAACCAAATTCTTGGTAAATAGAGGAGGTAGTGGTGGACTTACCTCCTCCAAGTAGACACACAACGACTGTAGTAAACACAGTCAATATATTTTATTTATTAACTCCATTTTTATTTTTGCATATTTGGAGTTCATAAATAAAATATATTGACTGTGTTTACTACAGTCGTTGTGTGTTTACTTGGAGGAGGTAAGTCCACCACTACCTCCTCTATTTACCAAGAATTAGTTTTTTAAGATCATTTAGCTTCCTCTTATCCTTTTGGCGCCTCTGTTCTCCTGCATAATATTGAGTCCACCCCCTTTTTCTCATCTACAAAGAGCGACTTTTTATTCCTGAGTGGGGTCAGGAAAATCTCCCCACCTGCCTTTACAGTGGTTGCCTAATGGTAACCTTGGTTTGTGAGTATTAATATTTACTCTATCTAGTAACCATTTACCAGTACATATTACACTATTGGGGCACTTGGTGTTCCTTGTTTTTAGTTACGGCAGGAGGACACGTGGGAGCAATTTTCATCCAAACCAGATGTTTCCTCGACACCTGCGGTAGCACAGAGGGGGGAGAAGGAGGAAGAGGAGGAGTCGTGTGGGGAAGGAGAGGAGTCAGACTCGGATGAGGATGAGAAAGGTGTTTCTGTGGAGGAGGAAGAGGCGGTGGCAGAAGAACAACCGCAGCAGCCGTCACAGGGGGCTTCTGCTGCTCCACGTTCCCATGGCATTGTTCGTGGCTGGGGGGAGGAAGAGGAGTTGCGTGACATCACTGAGGAAGAGCTAGAGGAGATGGAGAGTACATCTGGATCCAACTTTGTGCAGATGGCATGTTGTCCAGCCTGTTGAGGGACCCCCGTATCAAAAATCTCAAGGGGAATGACCTGTTCTGGGTGGCCACGCTACTAGACCCTCAGTACAGGCACAAAGTGGCAGACCTGTTATCAACACAAGGCGGAAAGGATGCAGCACTTGCAGAACAAGCTGTCAATGATGCTTTACAATGCTTTTAAAGAGAACCCGAGGTGTGTTTAAAGAATGTTATCTGCATACAGAGGCTGGATCTGCCTATACAGCCCAGCCTCTGTTGCTATCCCAAACCCCACTAAGGTCCCCCTGCACTCTGCAATCCCTCATAAATTACAGCCATGCTGTGAGGCTGTGTTTACATCTGTAGTGTCAGACTCAGCTGCTCCCCCGCCTCCTGCATAGCTCCGGTCCCTGCCTCCGTCCCTTCCCTCCAATCAGCGGGGAGGGAAGGGATACAGGCGGGGACTGGAGTTCTGCAGGAGGCGGGGAGAGCAGCAGACTGACACTATAGAGATAAACACAGCCAGCTCTGACAAGCTGTTTGTCAGCAGCGTGGCTGTGATTTATGAGGGATTGCAGAGTGCAGGGGGACCTTAGGGGGGTTTGGGATAGCAACAGAGGCTGGGCTGTATAGGCAGATCCAGCCTCTGTATGCAGATAATATTCTTCAAACCCACCTCGGGTTCTCTTTAAGGGTGATGTGACAGGACAACGCAATAAAGGTACCACTGGCAGTAATCCTCCTCCTCCCAAGTCCACGCAGGCAAGGACAGGACGCTCCAGCGATCTCGGGGTGATGTCGGATATGCGGACATTCTTTAGTCCAACGCCTCGCCGTAGCCCTTCCGGATCTACCCTCCACCAAAGCCTGGACCGGCAGGTAGCCGGCTACCTGGCCTTAAGTGTGGATGTAGACACTGCGAGCAGCGACGATGAACCCTTGGTCTACTGGGTGCACAGGCTTGACCTGTGGCCAGAGCTGTCCCAATTTGCAATCCTACTTCTCTCTTGCCCTGCCGCAAGCGTCCTGTCAGAAAGGACCTTCAGTGCAGCTGGAGAGATTGTCACTGAGAAGAGAAGTCGCTTAACCACCCTGGCGTTCAGTTTCCCCAGGATTTCCGTGCAAAAAGTGTTTCAATTAATTTCCAATAATTTGCAACCATTTTTTTTTGCAACCAATTTTTTTTTAATATTAAATTTAATACAGATTATTGTATTGAATTCAATTTAAAAAAAAAAAGTGTTTTCTGCAAGATGTTGATGACGCTGTGTGACCCTGGTGTCATCAACGCCGATCAACGGGGGACATGTGATCGCTGAGGAAGAAGCAAAATCCGCCAAGGGACATGGAAGAAGACACTGGGGAAGCTATCAGAGGTACGCGACGAGGGATCAGCATGCCAATGGTGAGTATAAGACCCAGATGTATAGGTAGAAGATGTGCAGCCAGGTATAGTTAGCCAGATGTGCAGCCAGGTATAGTTAGCCAAGTATAGTTAGCCAGGTATATAGTGAGCCAGGTGTTTAGCCAGGTATATAGCGAGCCAGATGTTTAGCCAGGTATATAGTGAGCCAGGTGTTTAGCCAGGTATATAGTGAGCCAGGTGTTTAGCCAGATTTATAGGTAGCCAGATGTCCCCCTCCCGATCCTCCCCCCCCCCCAGCACGCTGTGGGTAGCGATCTGTGCTACCCACAGCGTGCAGAACAAGCATCCAGCCACCCTAGGGAATCCCTGGGCAGCCAGCAGGGCAGAGAATGTGCGGGGGATCCCCCTTGTATGTGGAGGCTGTGCTGGCGGGGGATCCCCCTCTGTGCGGGCGGGGGGAACCCCTTTATATGGTGGCTGTTGCGGGCAGGGGATCCCCCTCTGTGCGGGCGGGGGGATCCCCCTTCTATTGTGGCTTTTGCGGGCGGGGGGATCCCCCTCTGTGCGGGTGGGGGGATCCCCCTTGGTGACGTCACCAAGTCTCGTAATGTAACTGTACAGAGAACGAGACTTCGGAGATGGAGGAGGAAGTGCTGCTGCCGTCGCTGGAGAAAGCCCTCGGTGAGTAAATCTATTTACTCAATGGGCTTAGAGAGAGGGGGGGGGGAGGAGATCGGGAGAGGGGACATCGGGAGGGAGGGGGAGGAGGGGGATAGGCCGCCCGCAACAGCCACAATAGAAGGGGGATCCCCCCACCTGCACAGAGGGGGATCCCCCCGCCCGCAACAGCCACAATAGAAGGGGGATCCCCACGCCCGCACAGAGGGGGATCCCCCGCCCGCAACAGCCACCATATAAAGGGGTTCCCCCCACCCGCACAGAGGGGGATCCCCCGCCAGCACAGCCTCCACATACAAGGGGGATCCCCCGCACATTCTCTGCCCCGCTGGCTGCCCAGGGATTCCCAGGGTGGCTGGATGCTTGTTCTGCACGCTGTGGGTAGCACAGATCGCTACCCACAGCGTGCAGTCAGGCATCCAGCCATCCTGGGGAATCCCTCTGATAAGAAAAAAATGCAGCCGGCGGGGCAGAGAAACAGGAAATCTCCCTGTCGGCATGGACGAGCTCAGCTCGTCATTCACGTTTTTAGCAAGTTTTTGCTGGACGAACTCAGCTCGTCCATACCGCCAGGGAGGCTACGTAACAACAGTGTTCAGTACCTGACCTTTATCAAAATGAATGAGGTATGGATCCCGGAGGGCTACTGCACGACCGAAGACTAAGTCAGTCCCCACACACAGCATCTCTGCCTGCAGGCCGCTTGACTGCCTTCTCCGCCACCACCAACAGGGTCCGGGACTCTAGGCAGATTCCATAATTTTTAAGGCCGCTGCTAGCAGCGGCCGCTATACTAATTTTTCTGCTGCGTGTACATGCCCGCCTAATTTTTCTGGCTGCACTGCGGGCGGCTGCAACAAAAAAAAGGCATGTACATGTGCCCATCCCCCTTCATGATCATTACCTTGCCGCGGTGAAGGGGCTTGCGTATCACAATGAAGCAATGACCGCCGGCTATATGAGTGTCTCGGGTGGGGGTGGCACACCAAAGATAATAAGGTCGTTGTTTCATTCTGGTCAGACCAAATTTGATCAGCTGGACAGTCACTGTTCTGTCATTCAGCTACATCAGCAGGGCGACCATATGGGCTGTAAAGCCACTGTCACCTGCACTCTCGTCATGGTGCGCACCAGTCCAGCACGGCCGTCACTACACAAACGGCTGTTTGCAGTCACTGCATACCTTTCACTGCACCTGTGACTGCACATTGTATTATACCTGGCAGTCAGTGCATATAACTTGCACTTGAATGGATGGCAGACTTGCCCTCCATAATTGATTCCCGTTAAAGGATTTAAAGTTGATTCATTACAATTAGGGCCTCAAAAGTCCTCCTGAGTCCTGTATTGTTATTTTTGGTCACTACCTCGGGGCGGGCATGCCTTCCTGCTGCCCTCCTTGTCTGGATGTGTGGTGGTAGCCGTTTCTTAGGCTCCAACTCCGGAACGCAATAGAAACCGGATTCCCCGGCCATTACCCGTGGTCAGTCACCATGGTACTGAGGCTATAGTACCATTTACAGTTTCACACAATCAGGGCTGGATTTCTACATTTTACCACCCAAGGCCCACTGTCACCAGCCGCCCCCCTGACAACGTATATACATAAAATAGCGCTGCAAAAAAATGGCACAGGGTGATGCTGATAATGACATCTTGCTACTAAGTTTTAAATAACCTTAGTAACAAGATGTCATCGTGGCCATCTGCATATATTACCTGGTCCCAGTGATCACATCCCCTCCTCCATTTCCTGGTTAGTTTGCAGTAGTCCTTCAGCCGGCCAATCACCATGCAGGGACTGACATCACATGGTGATTGGCTGGCTGCAGAACTACTGCAAACTAACTAGGACATGAAGGAGACACGATGGCTCAGGACCAGGTAATGTATGCCTTCACCCCTGCCTACTCTCACATGAACCCTCCACCTACCTCTCCCTAACCCCAAGACCCCCAGGTGCCTAAACGTAGCCACTCCACCCCGGCTGCCTATCCCCCCGCCTAAGTTTACCTACTCCCCGTTTACCATAGGTGGCAATAGTCAAAGCCGCAATTAGCCATAATTGAACCTCCTTGCTAATCGTGGCCTTTACTATTTAGTATGGCGGTGCCATTTTTATAGGCCCCCTCCCATCAGTCTAGGTAGCTTTCTCACCAATCCCCCTTCCCTTCAAGAGAAGCTGAGACGAGAAGCGTCTTAGGATCCATACTTGCCGGAGGCTAAGCAGCTGATCTGTCCCTTGCCGCAACTCCAGGGTCCCCTCCGTTGCAGATGCCCAGGGCCGGTTTAAGCAACAATGGGGCCCCAGGGCAAAATAAACCTGGGGGGCCCCCCCAACATATACCCCGGAACAAAAATCGGCATTAGGGGACCTTTTTTGCAGCTGGAATAGTCAGGGTGTGAAGTCCCAATCGGTCGGAGCTCCACATTCTGGCTATCCCAGCCTGCATGGGGGACAAGGGGTTAAAAAGTTTCAGGAGGGGGGACCCCACATAATTTTTTTTTTAATTCCCACACTCTAAACATAAAAAAAAATGGGAAAATAGGAAAAAATGCCAGGGATCTTCATACAGCCATATTGCGGCTGTATAGCGATCCCTGGCCAAAGCGCTGCGGCTGTGTATTGACCCCCTGGAAACCCCGTCAGGAAATTTATTGCGCTTTCATTTGATGCATGTAAAATTACACTACCGTTAGGTTTGCTACTAAAAGTGACATTTACCGCATTTAAAAGTATACTTTTTTCCTTCTAAACTTTAAAATCGATTTTCTCAAAAACTATAAGGTCTTTTTGAATAATTGTTTTTTCCTCTTATTCCTAATGATCTTCTTAACATATCCTGCAAATTTAGGGTTTCTAGCATTTAAGGTGGATTTGCTATTAACCATTAAAGTCGGCAGGTTTTTAAATGTATATTTTTTTTTCCTTTGAAACTTTAAAATCGATTTTCTCAAAAACTATAAGGCCGATTTGAAATTTTTTTTTTCCTCTTGTAGCCACTGGGGGCCCCTACAAGCTCTGGGGCCCTGGGGCAGCTGCCTCTTTTGCCTTAATGATAGCGCCGGTCCTGCAGATGCCGACCTCTTTTGCACAATCATGCAGGCACAGAAGATGCCGACCTGGCGACAGAGGGGACCCCGGAGCTGCAGCAAAGGACAGATTGGCTGCCAGGGGTTGAAGGCAGCCCCAGGCAAGTAGATCTTTTTTTTTCCCTTCGATGTTTCCTTTGAGCCCCCTTGAGGCTGCTCATCCCTCGCCGTCTCCTCGGGTGGCTCCAGTCACCCGCAATAGTTCCTGAAAGCCTGGCCAAGTTGCGCTTTGTCGCACATGTGCAGCCCAGCCAGGAGCGCTACCCTGTCACACTCCCCACCCTCGAAGTGTTCAGCGCCATGCGTGACAAATCGCAACTCAGCTAGGCTTTCGAGCACTATTGCGGATGGCTGGAGTCACCTGAGGAGATGGTGAGGAATGAGCAGCCTCAAGGGGGCTTAAGGAAGCCCCAGGTAAGCTTCTGTCTCAGGTACACTCTCAGTATAGGTAGCCATCACCCCCCCTCCCTTCAGTATAAGTAGCCATCTTCCCCATCCCTCAGTGTAGGTAGCCACCCATCCTTCAGTATAGCTAGCTCTCCCCCATCCCCCTTCAGTACAGATAGCTTTCTCTCCCTTCTCCCCTTTTTTCAGTATAGGTAGCCGTCTCCTCCACTCACACAGCAACCTCCCTTTAGTATAGGTAGCGCTCTCTCCCATCCCCCCTCCCTTCAGTATAGCTTGCTGTCTCCACCACCATCCCACCTCCCTTCAGTGTAGTAGTTGTCTCCCCCCTCCCTAAAGTATAGCTAGCTGTTTCCTACACATTAATCTTAAAACGCAGGCAGTACTTGACTTACAGCAGCCTGCTGAAGTATTTTCTCCCTTCGGAATCCATCACAGCAGACAGGGAGGGAGGTTCCGATCTGCTCAGCGTCTGCACACTTGGGGTTCTGATACATCCATCAGCCCCAGCGGCACCGCGAGATCTACCATCCACTACACACTTCTGGCTGGGCTCAGCCAGGCTGATGTCACTTACTTGACAAAGCGACCAGCCAGGTGAGTGATGGGCCCGCTGCGAGCTGGTGTACTGCATGGGTGGGTCTCGGGAGAGAGAGTCTGCCTTCTGGCTGCTGCCGTCTCTCTCTCTCTCTCTCTCTCTGCAACATTGATACTTCTAGTAGCCGTGGCCGCCCCTTGCTAGCTGTTCACACAGTACAGAGCAAAGCAGGGCGGGCGGCTGCGGACTTGCACAGTAGCTGACACTGATAGTTATGGCGGCGGGTGACCGACATAGCGTCACCCGCCCCATGTATTTTAGCTAAATCTGCCGCCCTAGTCCTGTGCCTCGGAGGCCTTTCCACAAATCCGGCCCTGCACACAATTGAAAAAAATGGCAAACTTGCCCTCCATAAAATTACAAAGCAATAAATTAAAATAAAATCATTATTGGTAACAAAGCGTATAGGCCTATGACAGCAGCCTGGCTAATAACGTGTGCAAGATGCTTTGTAATGCATCCTATCACTATATGCACTTATAGCACTGCACTTTGTTCCCTTGAGAAAGCTTCCAGTAGGAAGTGAAACATGTTGGGTTGTTTATGTATGGTGGGGGGTTTTGTTTAGGCAGTAAAAGCGACCATTATAGGTTGAAGTAGGAGGGGTATCCATTCCCTTTGTACACACACTACTATATCAACTTACCGTATGTTTAAAGTAACTATTGTGACAGCATGCCCTAGTCAATTTTAATGTTAAAATAAACGTTACGTTTTATCCCCTGGTGAGGGAAATTTTGTTAAATAGTACACAGGTAACTAATAAATCCCTAGTGTACTACACAATAATAACTAAGTTGTGTGCAATACAGTGGGTGACAATTACAGTCGGTCACACACGGTCAGACGCAATCAATCAATCGGGTCGGGCAGATGCCTGTCTGTCACAAATCACAACAGATGCTGGCCTGTACACAGTCAGTAACTAACTATTAACTAACACAGTACTGAAGCTATAAACTAACAGACTACAGCAGTACAAATTAACTAAACTAGTACTAGTACTGTCAGTGGCGTAGCTAAGGAGCTGTGGGCCCCGGTGCAAGTTTTACATGGGGCCCCCCAAGCACTCTATACATAACAAATGATACGGCGTACCAAAACCTGCCAATGGCAACTACAGTGTCAGAGGTGCAAGAAGGGAATGGGGAACAGTGTGTTAATGATTACAAGTATTTAGAGCATCTATAGAAGTGATTATTACCAGCACAGGACCAATAGAGAGCTAATATTGTGCTTGAAGGAGAGCCCAATGGGGCCCCTCTGGCCCAAGGGCCCCGATGCGGTCGCTACCTCTGCACCCCCTATTGCTACGCCCCTGAGTACTGTACACAACTAACTATAATCCCTAACCTACCTAAGCTAGTAGTAGGCTAAGGCTGCCGTAGGCTAGCAGGCCTAGCCTGCACACAGACTAACACTAGCCTAGCACAGTACACTATACACTAGCTGACTACAAACAATCAAAATACTATCTATCTATAAATGAGTATACTAGATGTGTTTGGGAGGTGATTAGGAAGCAAAACGCTGGGTTTAGCACAAGAAAAATGCACTTGCTCAGACGCAGCAGCACTGGAGATACTCTTAGTACTACACAAGTCACACAGCCAGTACGTGGCTCCGCAAGATGGCTGCCGCCTTATATAGAGGAGGGGAGGGCCAGGCTCCCCTCCTCTGATTGGTTGCTAGCGTTGCCAGGGCCTCGGCTGGAGGACTTCTGATTGGCTCACGTCACCCGCCCACGTCACTCACGAATCCCAGAGCCGAACCCACCGCGTCATCCGTCCGAATTCGAGTGCGCATATTCGGGAACCTTCGCATTCGGATTCGGCATGAAAACTTCGGGTTCAGCTTCGACTTCGGCAACGCGGAAAATCTACCCGAATTTTCGGGTAGATTCGCATTCGGGAGTCCTGGAGAGCAACCCTTTCAGTCAGAGCACCTGATCTGCATGCTTGTTGAGGGGCTGTGGCCAAAAGTATTAGAGACACAGGATCAGCAGGAAGTTACAGCACCTCATATGTCTGAATTAGGCGACACTATGGACGTAAGGTGTGAGGAGGAGGATGATGAAGTACCTGCTGTTGGTGCAGTTTATGAGGTGTCTGAGGCAAGCGAAGCTGGGGAGGATGATTATGATGATTATGATGATACGGATGTCACGTGGGATCCTAATAGACAAGGTGACCAAGGGGACAGTACAGAGGGGGAGTCAGAGAGGAGTAGGAGGAGACAAGTTCCTGAAAGAATCAGGGGGAGCTCGTCGTCAGAGACAGCTGGTGGCAGTGTCTGACGCCATGTATCGCCACCTATGGACAGCCAGCCAACATGCCCTTCAACGTCAGCTGCTGATGCCACCATAGTGTCATCACCCCAGGGGGGCTCAGCGGTTTGGAATTTTTTGTGTGTGTCTGCCTTAGATCAGAGCAATGCCATCTGTTCTCTCTGCTGCCAAAAATTGAGCCATGGAAAGGCCAACAGCCGCGTAGGGACAACTGCCTTACGAAGGCACATGGAGCAAAGGCACAAACTGCAATGGGAAGACCACCTGAGGAAAAGCAGCACACAAAAGCAAAGCCACCCTCCTTCTCCTCTTCATCCTTCAGGTGCATCATCTTCAGCCGCTTTCTCCCTTGCACCTTCACAATCACAGGCACCCTCCTCCACTCCACCTCTGACCTTGAGCGGTTCCTGCTCCTCTGCCCACAGAAGCAGCCAGGTGTCCGTGAGGGAAATCTTTAAGCGAAAGAAGCCGATGTCTGCCAGTCACCCCCTTGCCCGGCGTCTGACAGCTGGCTTGGCGGAACTGTTACCATACCAGCTGGTGGACTTCTGAATATTTGTGGCCATTGGGACACCACAGTGGAAGATACCAGGCCGCAATTATGTCTCCAAAAAGGCGATACCCAAACTGTACCGTGAAGTTGAAAGGCAAGTGTTGTCATCTCTGGCACACAGCATTGGGTCAAGGGTCCATTTGACCACGGATGCCTGGTATGCCAAACACGGTCAGGGCAGGTACATTACTTACACAGCCCATCGGGTCAACCTGGTGACTGCTGGCAAGCAGGGAGTACGTGGCTGTGCAGCGGACCTAGTTGTGACACCTCCACTGCTTGCAGACAGGCCTGCTGCCACCTTCTCTCCTCCTGCTACATCCTCTTTGCCATCTTCTTCCTCCTCCTCCTTGGCTAAGTGCCAGTTCAACTCTACTGGTGCTGCGATCTTCTCTCCAGCTACACAGCCCCAGCTCCCCGGGGACTATGCTGCATGCCAGGTACGACGGTGTCACGCCATCTTAGACATGTCTTGCCTCAAATCGGAGAGTTACACTGGACCAGCTCTCCTGGCTGCTCTGAACAAACAGGTGGATCAGTGGCTGACCCCGCACCAACTAGAAATCGGCAATGTGGTGTGTGACAACGGCAGCAATCTCATTTCGGCTTTGAGTTTGGGAAAGTTGACACATGTACCCTGCATGGCACATGTGCTGAATCTCATAAATCAGAGATTTGGGTCTAATTACCCAGGCCTACAGGACGTCCTAAAGCAGTCCAGGAAGGTGTGTGGGCATTTCAGGTGGTCTTACACGGCCATGGCATGCTTTGCCGATATTCAGCGGAGAAACAACTTGCCGGTGAGACGCTTGATTTGCGATAGCCCGACTCGCTGGAATTCAACGCTCCTGATGTTCAACCTCCTGCTACAACAGGAGAAAGCCATCAAACAGTATCTCTACAACTACAGTCAAAGGACATGCTCTGGGGAGCTGGAGATGTTCTGGCAGAAGTACTGGACACTCATGCGAAATGCCTAAAGGCTCATGGTGAGTCGCAGTGAAGGCGCCATCAGCGACTTGATCCCATATGCTTTCTTCCTGGAGCGTGCCGTGCGTAGAGTGGTGGATCAAGCTCTGGAGGAGCGTGAACTGGAACAGGAACAGGAGGAAGAGTTGTTGGATCAATTCTCAGCAGAAGCAGATGATTCCTCAACACCTGCGGCAGCACAGAGGGGGAGGAGGAGGAGGAAGAGTTGTGTGGGGAAGAGGAGTCAGATGATGAGGAAGGTGTTTTTTTATGGGAGGAGGAGGTGGAAGAACAACCGCAGCAGGTGTCGCAGGGGGCTTGTGCTGCTCAACTTTCCCGTGGTATTGTTCGTGGCTGGGGGGAGGAGGAGAACTTACCTGACATCACTGAGAAGGAGCAAGAGGAAATGGATAGTACGTCTGCATCCAACTTTGTGCAGTTGGCGGCTTTCATGCTGTCCAGCCTGTTAAGGGACCCCTGTATAAAAAAACTCAAGGGGAATGAGCTGTACTGGGTGGCCATGCTACTAGACCCTCGGTATAGGCACAAGGTGGCGGAGATGTTTCCAAATCACCAGAAGGCAGAAAGGATGCATCACTTGCAGAACAAGCTGGCAACTATGCTTTACAGTGTGTATAAGGGTGATGTCACAGCACAACGGAATAAAGGTGCCACTGCCAGTAATCCTCCTCCTCCCATGTCCACGCAGGCAAGGACAGGACGCTTTAGCGATTTCATGGTGATGTCGGACATGCGGACATTCTTTAGTCCAACATCTCGCCTTAGCCCTTCCGGATCCACCCTCCACCAACGCCTCGACTGGCAGGTAGCTGACTACCTGGCCTTAAGTGTGGATGTAGACACTGTGAGCAGCGATGAACCAATGGACTACTGGGTGCGCAGGCTTGACCTGTGGCCAGAGTTGTCACAATTTGCCATCCAACTTCTGTCTTGCCCTGCCTCAAGCGTCCTGTCAGAAAGGACCTTCAGCACAGCTGGAGGCATTGTCACTGAGAAGAGAAATCGCCTAGGTCACAAAAGTGTTCATTACCTCACCTTTATCAAAATGAATGAGGCATGGATCCCGGAGGGCCACTGCCCACCCAAAGACTAAGTCCCCACACACAGCATCTCTGCCTGCACGCCGTGTGACTGCCTGCCCCATGACTAAGTCGGTCCCCACACAGCATCTCTGCCTGCAGGCCGCTTGACTGCCTTCTCCGCCACCACCAACAGGGTCCAGGACTCCAGGCGGATTCCTGAATTTTTAAGGCTGCTGCTAGCAGCCGCTGCTATAATAATTTTTCTGGTGTGTGTACATGCATGCCTCATTTTTCTGGCTGCATTGCAGCTGCAACAACAAAACAAAAGGCATGTACATGTGTCAATTCCCCTTTGTGATCGTTACCTTGCCGCGGTGAAGGGGCATGCGTATCACAATGAAGCAATGATCGCCGGCTATATGAGTGTTTCGGGGGAGGGAGGCACATCCAAGATAATAAGGTCATTGCTTCATTGTGGACAGACCAAATTCGATTAGCTGGACAGTCACTGTTCTGTCATTGAGCTACCTCAGCCCGGCGATCATATGGGCTGGAAACCCGCCATCACCTGCACTCTCATCATGGTGCGCACCAGTCCAGCACGGCCGTCACTACACAAACAACTGTTTTCAGTCACTACATACCTTTCACTGCATCTGTGACTGCACATTGTATTATACCTGGCAGTCAGTGCATACCTTTCACTTGAATGGATGGCAGACTTGCCCTCCATAACAGATTCTCGTTAATGGATTTAAAGTTGATTAGTCTCATATACAGCAGGGCCTCGAAAGTCCTCCTGTATTGTTATTTTTCGTCACTATCTCCCTGAGTCGGGACTTGTATGCCATGCCTGCTGCCTCCCTTGGATGTGTGGTGGTAGCCGTTCCTGCTCCTTTGCCCACAGCGTGCCTGCTGCCTTCCTTGGATGTGTGGTGGTAGCTGTTTCTCAGGCTCCCACTCCGGACCGGAATCGAACCCCGATTCCCCGGCCATTACCCGTGGTCACCATGGTACTAAGAAAGTAATATGGAAACTTTTTTTATCAGTCACACAGTTGAATGAATGGCAGACTTGCCCTCCATAACAGATTCTCGTTAAAGGATTTAAAGTTGATTTGTCTTATATACAGCAGGGCCTCGAAAGTCCTCCTGTATTGTTATTTTTCGTCAAAACCTCCCTCCCTGAGTCGAGACTTGCATGCCATGCCTGCTGCCTTCCTTGGATGTGTGGTGGTAGGCGTTCCTGCTCCTTTGCCCACAGAGTGCCTGCTGCCTTCCTTGGATGTGTGGTGGTAGCCGTTTCTCAGGCTCCCACTTCGGACCGGAATGGAACCCTGATTCCCCGGCCATTACCCGTGGTCACCATGGTACTGAGAAAGTACCATCAAAAGTTTATCAGTCACACAGTTGAATGAATGGCAGACTTGCCCTCCATAACAGATTCTCGTTGAAGGTACTGAACAGCAAGCAGAACAAGTATTTAAAAAAATAGATGTAAGCTTTAACCACTTGATGACCCACCCTTTACCCCCCCTTAAGGACCAGCGCTGTTTTTAGTGATCTGTGCTGGGTGGGCTCCGCAGCCCCCAGCACAGATCAGGGTGCAGGCAGAGCGACCAGATCGCCCCCTTTTCCCCCCCCCTATGGGGATGATGTGCAGGGGGGGGTCTGATCGCTCCTGCCTGCCTGAGGTTTGCGGGGGGGGGCACCTCAAAGCCCCCCTCCGCAGCGAAATTCCCCCCTCCCTCTCCTACCTGTCATCCCCGGTGATCCGGGCTGCACAGGACGCTATCCGTCCTGTGCAGCCAGTGACAGGACGTCCCCTGTCACATGGGGGCGATCCCCGGCCGCTGATTGGGGATCGCCGATCTGCCTTACAGTGCCGTACAATGTAAACAAAGGAGACATATGTCTCCTACGTTAACATTTAGTCTGCAAGCCGCAATAAGCGGCTTGCAGGCTATTCACGGAGACCCGCTCCATGATCTGACAGGAAACGGCCTTTCCTGGTTAATTAGGGAGGCACCTGGCGACGCAGATCTTCATTCGCTGGTCCTCCAGCTACCACTTTGCCGCCGCACGGTATGAGTGTGCGGTCGGCAAGTGGTTAACAATGGTAGAGAAAGAACCATTGAAAGTTGATAAGGCAGTCAGACATTACCTGACATCACTGAGTGAGGAAGAGCAATCTCGCCATGGTGCGCAGTAGTCCAGCACGGCCGTCACTACACAAACAGCTGTTTGCGGTGCATAAACAGTGCAAAAACATAAGGTCGTTGCTTCATTGTGGTCAGACCAAATTTGATCAGCTGGACAGTCACTGTTGTTCTATTATTGAGCTACCACAGCCATGGCCAGAGTGTAGGCCGTGGCGGTTTTCCAGGCCATATGGTCGCCGGGCTGTGGTAGCTCAATAATAGAACAACAGTGACTGTCCAGCTGATCAAATTTGGTCTGACCACAATGAAGCAACGACCTTATTATCTTTTGTGTGCCACCCCCACCCAAGACACTCAAATAGCCGGCGGTCATTGCTTCATTGTGATACGCAAGCCCTTTCACCGCGGCAAGGTAATGATCACGAAGGGGGATGGGCACATGTACATGCCTTTTGTTTTTTTTGTTGCAGCCGCCCGCAGTGCAGCCAGAAAAATTAGGCAGGCATGTACACGCAGCAGAAAAATTAGCATAGCGGCCGCTGCTAGCAGCGGCCTTAAAAATTATGGAATCCGCCTAGAGTCCTGGACCCTGTTGGTGGTGGCAGAGAAGGCAAGTGGCCTGCAGGCAGAGATGCTGTGTGTGGGGACTGACTTAGTCTTCGGGATCCATGCCCTCCGGGATCCATGCCTCATTCATTTTGATAAAGGTCAGGTACTGAACACTGTCTTGACTTAGGCGACTTCTCTTCTCAGTGACAATGCCTCCAGCTGCACTGAAGGTCCTTTCTGACAGGACGCTTGCGGCAGGGCAAAAGAGAAGTAGGATGGCAAATTGGGACAGCTCTGGCCACAGATCAAGCCTGCGCAACTAGTAGTTCAAGGGTTCGTCGTCGCTGCTCGCAGTGTGTACATCCACACTTAAGGCCAGGTAGTCAGCTACCTGCCGGTCCAGGCGTTGGTGGAGGGTGGATCCGGAAGGACTATGGTGAGGCGTTGGACTAAAGGATGTCCGCATATCCGAAATCACCCTGAGATCGCTGGAGCATCCTCTCCTTGCCTGTGTGGACTTGGGAGAAGGAGGATTACTGCAAGTGGTACCTTGATTGCGTTGTGTTGTCACATCACCATTAAACGCATTGTAAAGCATCATTGCCAGCTTGTTCTGCAAGTGATGCATCCTTTCCGCTTTCTATTGAGTTGGTAACAGTTCTGCCACTTTGTGCCTGTACCGAGGGTCTAGTAGCGTGGCCACCCAGTACAGCTCATTCCCCTTGAGTTTTTTGATACGGGGGTCCCTCAACAGGCTGAACAACATGAAAGAGGCCATCTGCACAAAGCTGGATGCAGACGTACTCTCCATCTCCTCTTGCTCTTCCTCAGTGATGGCACACAACTCCTCTTCCTCCCCCCCGCCACGAACAATACCACGGGAACGTGGAGCAGCAGAAGCCCCCTGTGACGGCTGCTGCGGTTGTTCGTCTTCCGCTGCCTCTTCCTCCTCCACAGAAACACCTTCCTCATCATCATCATCCGAGTCTGACTCCTCTCCTTCCCCACACGACTCCTCTTCTTCCTCCTCCTCCCCCCACTGTGCTGCCGCAGGCATTGAGGAAACATCTGGTTCGGATGAAAATTGCTCCCACGACTACTCCTGCCGTAACTGTTCTCGTTCACGCTCCTCCACAGCTTTATCCACCACTCTACGCACGGCACGCTCCAGGAAGTAAGCGTAGGGGATCAAGTCGCTGATGGTGCCCTCAGCGCGACTCACCAGTTTGGTCACCCCCTCAAAGGGCTGCATGATCCTGCAAGCATTTGCATCAGTGTCAAGCTGTTGGGCCACAACATCCCCATCTTCCCAGATTGTGTCCTTCTACTGTAATTATACAGGTACTGGGTGACGGCTTTCTCCTGGACTAGCAGGGGAGAGAACATGAGCAGGGTGGAATTCCAGCGAGTCGGGCTATCACAAATGAGGCGTCTCACCGGCAAGTTGTTTCTACGCTGAATGTTCGCAAAGCGTGCCATGGCCGTGTAAGACCGCCTGAAATGCCCACACAACTTCCTGGCCTGCTTCCGGACGTCCTCTAAACCTGGGTACTTGGACACAAATCTTTGCACGACCAGATTCAGCACATGTGCCATGCAGGGTACATGTGTCAGCTTTCCCAAATTCAATACAGAAATGAGATTGCTGCCGCTGTCACACACCGCATTGCCAATCTCCAGCTGGTGCGGGGTCAGCCATTGCTCCACCTGTTTGTTAAGAGCAGCCAGGAGAGCTGCTCTAGTGTGAC